>NW_019154096.1:38930369-39067074 GCF_002288905.1 Enhydra lutris kenyoni | reverse complement strand
ATACATACATACATACATACATACATACATACATACATACATACATACATACTTAGGGGAAAAAAAGAACAAGTTGTGACAAACCAACTTATCTTCCTCTTAGGGTAGATTTTTCTATTAAGTTTTATCAGAACACATACAAAGACTATTTCCCCTTGCATTACATGACATGGAATCTATGACTCAAATGACACTCAAGAAGTACAACCTAGTTAGAAATATTAAGGTGTGTGTCTTATTTCTCTGTAACTGTTCCTTTCCTTTTAAGTAACTCAGATAACACAGAAACAAATAAAGCAAAGCCTGGGGGTAGTTACTCTGGTGCATATTCAAATCACGATCCAAAGTGATTCTATTAAATAGGGAAACAGTTTGAAGCCAAGATGAAATCAAGTGTATTCATTGAGAGTCTTTAACTATTATACAGGGCCACTTTGTTCGCTTTACCCATTTTTTGAGCAGCCTACTTCATGGTCAGAAGAGGATCCCCAAATCTCACCTTTTCCTTCTCTCCTAAGTATAGATGGTTACGGCCCAGGACTTGTCTCCTATAACCCACTTGGGCATCTTGCTGCGTGTGTCTGTGTATACAACCCCATGTGTGTTCTAGTTCCTTCGGTCATGAAGAACATGACCATGTGTGTTCTAACTTCTTCACTCACTCACACATGAATGAGTTAAGTCAGCCTGATTGTATTTCCCAGTCGTCTTCAATACAGGATGGAGAGAACTGAGGTCACCCTCAGCCTTGGTGAACCAAAATGAATTCTCTGTTCCAGTTTCACTCAAAGACGTCTGCCTTTTGTCAATCTTGGGATACATGCCCAACCACTAATAAAGATTTTTTGCTTTTATTTTCATAAAATAAAATACACCAATAAAAATTCTATACACCACTGGACAGAATCCTGGAAGGGAAGAGGTGTTCCTCCATTCCCAATGGGTCTGAATGGAATATAAGCCCAGAGTATGACATGACAGCTGGGAAAACTAGTGTTATCTTAGGTGGCCTTGCCAGAATTGTGTAGAACCCAAAAAGGAGCAGTGATAACCTTTTATTTGGCACTGGTCAGACTATAGGGAAATGGTGCTTGCTTCTGAGCTCCACACTAAAAGGACAAGTGACACAGAGAGTGGTGATCAGGGTGGCAAAAAGTTGAGGTCACATAGGGGTGGTGGAGGGAAATGGAACTACGTAACCTAGATTGGAAGGACATGTGTTGATGATCTCAGGCATTCAAAGGGTCATGGGGGAGGTGGTGAGGACAGAAGCAGCTTCTTGTAAGGGTAGAGAACTAATCCTGGGAACTGGCTGTGCCAGAAAAAAAAGATAGTTGCAGAGCAAGGAAGAGGTTTCCAATGAATGGTCTCAGCATGGACTTTTCCAGTTTATGAGGTGATGAGACTCCAACATTAAAGTGGCCAAAGAGAGGATTGATGGTAGTTTGTTAGGATTGATCCTAACGATCTTGGTTTAGGATGAACTGAACTAGTGGCTGTCAGGTTTATTCCTTGTCAACACTCCATAACATTAACTCTGGCTAACCCAAAGATGGACACTCAGAGATTAACCTGATGATCTGTCAATCTAATGAAGAGAGCTTTTGTCTTTATGGTCGATATAGTTAATGTTCATCAATATCGAGTTTTTCTCTAGTTTCACTTACATAGGAGAGTGTAAGTCCTATTCCTTGAAGTGATGTTGACCATACCGCTAGTTCTTACCAAAGAAATGTGAATGGAAATGATGTGTAACTCTGGCCCAAAGCAATTAACTACAGATGCTTGACCTTCTGACTCTTCCATCATCTGCAACAGATGGGTGTTGAGATAGAGAGGCCAAAAGAAGGACATCACCTAAATTGCTAAATATGGAGGAGCGCTGCCCAGGAGAGCCCCCTAGATCTAAAATGAAGTTAAACTAGTCCTCTGGAGTTGCCACCTTGGTTCTATGCAAAGACCAAGGACGTCTCCTTTGTGAGAAAAAGCCAACACCCTTGTGTCTGCCAGCAGAGCACATCTGGGTCTCCACAGAATCTGCTCATTTTATAAACTAACTCTTTTCAAAGAATCCAAACTACCTTTATTTTACAGATATAGAAACTGAGATCTCACAGGTTCCGGTGAGCTCAAAACTGGGTCCTTTGTGCTTCTGTCTTCTCACCAGGCCATGCTACGGCGAGTGCACAATGAACCTATCTCTTCAAAGGAGACTCAAACAACACTCCCCAGGCACTGTGTCGACAGCCCTGGGCTGGTGAGGAAAGGCCGCAGTCCTCACAGAAGCTCCGTTTACAGCCGGACCCATACTTTACCCCAGGACAGCTTTGATCACTAAGAAGTTTCCACAAACACAGAATGAATGAGGAAGAAGATGATTACATTTTTAACCTCATCTACACTGAGGAGAAATGAGGCATATACAGTCTTCAGCACAAAGATTTCCTTAACTCCCTTGTTTTAAATATCTGTCATCTTTCCTTTTAAAGTATAGGCCTCAAATGGTTGTGTATTTTTTTTTTTTTACTTGTTATTCCTTTTCATCATATAATTCAGATTCAACGGTGAAGGTTACTTATGGCTCACTGATACAGTTCAGTAGAGGACAAACTCAAAAAGCAGCCTGTCTGCCTTCAAATCCCGGTTCCCAGTTCTCTTCTTCTCTGGCCCTGTGGCTTTGGGCAAGTTACCTAACCACCATACACTTTAATTTCCTCATCAGTTAAGTGGGTATTATAATAGTATCTATCTCACAAGGCAGTGATGGGATAAGATGTGTTAATATATGTAAAGCACTTGGAAAAATGCTTGGCATATGGTAAGTATTCAAGAAGTAGTATTTATGTTTTACTAAGTTCTTGACTGGCAGCCAACCAAATTCCAAGAACTGTGAACAGTCTGTGTGCTCAAGTCTAGGGGGGCTTAAAATAAGGTAATTCATGGGCCTCCCTTAAATGCCCCAAAAGTACATCTGAAGAAAAAACCCCACAAAACTAGATGAAGAAAAGATAGAAAGCTGACAGCATTCACAATAGCCATGGTGTCACATGACAACCTCTAGCTATAGGGATGCTGGGAAAAGAATATTTTCAAACGCCAGTGAGATGAAAGCAGATGTCTGCAGGGGCTTTCTGGCAAGTTTTCCTTTCTGCTCTGTACTGCACCTTCTTCTTTTTCTCGTCTTCCCCTTTCCTCTCAGAAAACAACATTGTCTGTTTCCAATTAAGAAAGGCCACAAGACTTCAGACACCATGGTCCTGTCAGTCCCAAGCCACTGAACCAGGATCTGGCACATGAGGGAAAAAACAAAACTAATATGTTTATGTTACTCTAGAGGGGGTTTTGTTATTTGTGGCAAAATGCAGAACCTAACTAATACAGTAATCTTGGCTTCTCTGAAAACAGATGTTTCAATAGCAAAAGAAAGAAGAAACAGGATCATGGGAACTACAAAGTGGGCACTGATCCATCAATCTCTCTCTCTCACCATGCTTTCAAAAATTATCTGCAGAGTATGGAACCTGCAAATAAAACAGAATCTGCCAGGAATGCAGAGCATGGACAACCTAACATCAAGTAATAACATTGACATATCAGCCTCTTCTTTCTGAAACCAAAATAATCAAAAGACAAAAGTACAAATAAATAGACATATAGAGATGAAAAAACTAGTTAAGAAGCAACAAAAATTGAAAAAATAGCATAAACCTAAAGCAAGAAGAGGGTATCATGTAAAGAGAACAATAAACAGTAAAGAATTCTTAGAAATTACAGATATATTTATCAACACAACAAATTCATTAGGCATTCTTGAAAATAAAGGGGGAAAAAAATCTCTCAGAATATAAAGCAAAAAGAAAAAAAATATATACATCCCAAATTGGAAGAATTAAAATTTCAAAATGGAACAATGGAGAATACAAAAGTATATATTTTATAAGGGAAAAAAATGAGTAAGAACAGAGATCAACAGTGTGGGATTTTTTTTTCCTGCACCTTCGTGTCTAAATCCAAAGAGGTGGTGATAAAGCTGGTATTCTCATAATAGTCTAAAACAGACTTATTTAATTTGTTTGGAAATCATTTGGCATTAAGAACCACAAGAAAAGCCATTTTCTTTAACTCAGAAATTCCATGCGTAGAACTGTGTCTGAAAGGAAACAGTCAACAAAACAAAGAGATAACCCATGGAATGGGAGAAGGTATTTATTTGCAAATGACACTACAGATAAAGGGCTGGTATCCAAGATCTATAAAGAATGTCTCAAACTCAACACTCAAAAAACAAATAATCAAGTCAGAAAATGGTCAGAAGACATGAACAGACATTTCTCCAAAGAAGACATACAAATGGCTAACAGACGCATGAAAAAATGTTAAACATTACTAGCCACCAGGGAAATTCAAATCAAAACCACATTGAGATACCACCTCACACCAGTTAGAATGGCCAAAATTGACAAGACAAGAAACAGCAAGTGTTGGAGAGGATGTAGAGAAAGGGGAACCCTCTTACACTGTTGGTGGGAATGCAAGTTGGTGCAGCCACTTTGGAAAACAGTGTGAAGGTTCCTCTAAAAGTTAAAAATACAGCTACCCCATGACCCTGCAATTGCACTACTGGGTATTTACCCCAATGACACAGATGTAGTGAAAAGAAGGGCCTATGCACCCCAGTGTTCATAGCAGCAATAACCACAACAGCCAAACTGTGGAAGGAGCCTAGATGCCCTTCAACAGACAAATGGATAAAGAAGATGTGGTCCATATATACAATGGAATATTACTCAGCCATCTGAAAGGATGAATACCCAACTTTTGCATCAACATGGATGGGACTGGAGGAGATTATGCTGAGTGAAATAAGCCAAGCAGAGAAAGTCAATTATCATATGATTTCACTTACTTGTGGAACATAAGGAATAGTGTGGAGGACATTAGGAGAAGGAAGGGGAAAACGATGGAGGGGAACCGGAGGAGGAGAAAAACCATGAGAGACTATGGACTCTGGGAAACAGTCTGAGGGTTTTGGAGGAGTGGGGCATGGGGGATGGGTGAGCCAGTGGTGGGTATTAAGGAGAGCACATATTGTGTGGAGCACTGGGTGTTGTACAAAAACAATGAATCATGGAACACTACATCAAAAACTAATGATGTACTGTATGGTGACTAACATAACACAATACAAAAATTATATTAAAAAAAGAATTCCTGAAAAAGAAAATATACATATGCAAAGTGCTTTCTCTAGTACTACTTATAATAACAAAAAACTAAAAACAACATCAAAATGATTAATAAGCAAGGAGTGGGAAAGAAACTCAAGAAACAAAATGCAAGTGACCAACAAAGAGATCATGTCATCAAAGAAATCTAAGTCATTGTAACAATGAGGTATCAGATCTGTCCATCAAATTGGGAACATTTTAAAAGAATAATGTCCAATGTTGTCTACAATGTGGTAAACATAATTTTATGCTTTATTGGTGACATTGAGGATGGGCCCAGCATTTCCAAAGGATATTAAAAAAAAATCTTTAGGGTAAAATGCACTCATTTTGACAAGGCAACTCTACTTCTAGGTGTTTCACATTAAGATACAATCCAGCATTTATACAAATATGTACACCTGGGGAATTTTATTAAATAATATTTATAGTAGCAAAAAAACTTGACATGAGACATGTCTGTCAGCAAAGCGCTGGGGCACTGGGGAGAGTTACATTGTACAGTGGTACCCACAGGCTTCAGGCTGCTTTAGTAGTTCTGTGTGGGTTCATGACCATGCTTTATCAAGTTCAAAATTCAAGTGATGAAACAGTGTGGCTTACCTGATCTCATTTGGTGAATATAAATATCATATACAAAATGTAAATATGTATCTTGATGGTGTTTTGCATTATATATACCTTCATTGTAATATTTTTTCCTTTTTAACTTTCAGAGTTGTGAGCTGTTCGTAATACATTGCCTTTACAATCAGAAAAGTAAAAACAAAACATGCCATTTTGGGGGAGAGGGAGGAAATGAAGAATGCCTCCCTACCACCAGCCTCCCAGACTTAATATAGTATAGAGAGCAGAGAACTGAATATCTTGGAGGAGGGAGGCATGCTCGCTGTAAGCCAGGAGGCCAGATAGCTAACCAGACATCTCATTAGTGTCAGATCAAGACCAGTCATTTGAAGCCCAAGTCATCACTTTTGGAAGATTTCCTCTCACATTTAACTGTGTTTGGATAATGACCCTGTGTAGGTTCAACCCATTCATTTACTTAGAGGTACTTTTTCAAACTGGTTTATCTTGGAGTGCTCAACAGGAAGTCACATAACTTAAAGTGAGACATCCTTTGCTAAGCTTTACCAAGGCTTTTATGACTAACATGAGCATTTAGCAACACCTATTTTAGATTTTCCAGTCTAGAATTACTGCTATAACATAAAAATCTTGAGCCTTGAACACACTCTGTCTATTGATAAAATAAATCTCCATTTATATTTTCATTCATTAACTCTCCAAATATTCTTTTAGGTTGCTTTTGTGCCTGACACTGTTAGGAACTGGAAAACTGGAAATACAATGGTTTTATGCATTGAATTATGTCCCCCCCAAAAGTATATGTTGTTGTTTCATGTATATATACATATTTATATTTATATTATCATTTATTTATATTATTAAATATATGTTCTTTGGATAGGAACTTTACAGAGGCCATCAAGTTAAGATACATCATTAGAATGGACCCTAATCCAATGTGACTGCTGTCCTTATAAAGCGGGGAAATTTGGAGACAGACGTGCATACAGGAGAAATGCCATGTGAACATGAGCATGAAGACGGCTGTCTGCAAGCCAAGGAAAGAGGCCTAGAAGCAATCCTACCCACATCTTGGTCTTGGACTGTTGGCCTCCAGAACTGTAAAACTGTATATTTCTGTTGTTTAAGCCACTCAGTTTGGGGTCACATCACAGGACCACGAAAAGTAAACTCAAAGACAATCAGAGAAACTCCCAGTTGCTGACCCTGTAAGGATTTGGTAAAGGACCTGTCCCCTTCCCTGAACAGTGAGTGCTCACAGCAACAGGAGTCCCAAGTCTCAGCAGCATAAGTCAAAGTGATTCTCCTGGGTAGCTGTCATGGTCTGTTTGTACTGAGGATACTGTAAATCATGTCACATGATCATGTTTTCCTCTTCTTGTGGGTTGCTTGGAACCTCAGAAACACCTTTAAGATCCTAAATGTATAGGACCTTGCAGTGGACATTCCATGCTTCATCTTATTATTTCTACTCTCTTAACCCACACTGACTTCATTCTAACCCATATTAGTTTTCATTAACACCTCCAATAGTTGTTTAAGTGAAGAAGGGCATGGATATTTATTTATGTGAAGGGGGCATGAATATTTATGGTTTATATGAAGAAGGACATGGATATTTTAAATTAAATGGACAATTTAATTGACTCTGGTAACCACTTAAAGATATTTGTTCAGATATAACACCAGGCTGCCTGGGTGTCCAGTTAAGCATCTGCCTTCAGCTGAGGTCATAATCCCTCTGGGATTATGCTGGGATTGAGCCCCACACTGGGCTCCCTGCTCAGCAGGGAGTCTGCTTCTCCCTCTTCCTCAGCTCCACCCTGCCTCTCATGCTCTCTCTCTCTCTCTCTCTCAAACAAATAAATAAAATCTTTAGGAAAAATTGTAATAAAAATGGTACAATACCATGGATAAATATTTATATTAATTATGTTTAATATGTTGTTTATTATGCTTAATGTTAAGAAAAGGAAGCCCAAGATGAACATCTCTTTCCAGCAATCATCAGGCTTTGATGTGAAACAAAGTACGAACAGCTCTGGGAGCCCCTGAGAACAACTCTGGAGCCACTCCAGGGAGCACAACCAGTCTCTAGTCAGGGGCATTCCCAAGCCCAGAGCAGGGGCCTCTGGTAAAATATCCTCACTCTTACCCCCCAAACTCTCATCTCATTACAGAATCAGACCCTTCAAAGGCCAGGGTCTTATGGTCTAAGGTAGGCCCAGGGACTTGCAAACTAAAAATACAAGTTGGATGCTCCCATCCCCACCCTAAGATGCAAGATGCGACAAAGCAGGATAACTCAATAGACCCTTCTATCAGAAGAGGATGAAGCAGAGGCACATCACAGATATTGCAATCCAGCTGCGTTCCTGTGGTCTGGATTGCAGGACCATTCTCTGATGACAGACTGGTTCTTTTCCCTGGAAGTCACTTCTAATTCACTGTTCTCCTAAGCTCTTGGAGCCATGCTTTTTGATGTCCTCCCTTTTCCATAAGAAATGGCTGTGTTTGCAGCCAAGTAGCTTTCTCAGCTTGATCACTGCTATTTATTTAGACGTCCAGAGGTCTTTGGGGCATTTTCACAATCTCAGTCCCTGCTATAGCAGTGTGGTCATTTAGATCCCTTGAATGAATCTCCTCACTGAAACAGAAAAACAATAGATATAAGAAACATCTTGTCAAGTATAGTGCTGAGCTATCTCAGGAGTTAGAAATCCACAGAATGATTTAGAAATATCAGACCAATCCTGCTCCTGCAAGATCTTAAACTTATAAACTTTGAAGGACCTCTTTAAGAGAAAGAACACTAAATTTTAAAAACAGAAGGAGGATCAGCATCATGGAAGAATCCATGCAAATGAGGACTCTTGAAGCTCATGTTTCATTTGCTTCACAGTAAAGCTACTTCTAGATAGTAACAAACCTAGAAAAAGTATATCAAGTGTATCCCTTGAGATGACAATAAAGATATTGATAAACTTCAGAAATTCTTAAATACGCACATTGAAAAGGATAATGTAACCATTAATAGAACAAACATAAAGCGTATACCTTTAAAACAAGTAGAGGGAAAACAAAGGAATCGGAGTTTAAGACACTGCATCTAAATTAAAGCACAAAAGAGAAACCAAAAAAGAAAAAAAGAATGAGACAAATAGAAGTTGCATAGTAAGATGACAGGCACAAATCCAAATTACACTAAATATAAATGAACAAAAATCTTCCAAAAATAGGAGAACCATCTGAGTAAAAAAAGAAAAACCAAATCTGACCATATATTGTTTATAAGAGATAGAGATAGCTGTAGAACATAAAGACACAAAATAATTTAAATTGAAAGATGGAATAAAATAAAATGAATTAGGTAAAGAAAAATCTGAAAAGAAAATGCTAAACTCAAGTACTACTAGTAGCAGCCTCAAATATATATATATATATATATATATATATATATATATAGTAAGAATTGCCAGAACAACAAGAAGAAATTGATAGAACTACTTTATTAAAGGAATATTTTAACACAGCATCTCCTAGTATTTGAAACAAGAAACAGCTATACAGCTATCACACTTTACAAATGGAAAATACACACTTTTCTCACATAGAAAACATTCATAAAATCTAACCACACACTGATCATAAGGTTATCCTCAACAAATTTCAAAAAATTTATATCATATAAACCATGTACTCTGACCACAACATAATTAAGTTAGAAACAAGTAATAAAACAGATAAGGTCAAATACGTTTTAAAATTATATAAAGACATATTCCTAAATAAATCATTAGAAGAAAATAAACATGAGAAAATATTTATAAATTAATATAATAAAAATACTATGTATTACCTTTTTGGTACTTGGAGGGTAATTTATAGCCTGAAATGCTTAGAGCAAGAAAGGGGCACAAAACCAAGGACTTCAAATATGAAATTAGAAACATAGAAGCAAAGAATATAGACAGAAGAAAACAAATACAAGAGCAGAAATTAATGACATAAAAGCAAACACAGAGAGGGTAGGCAAAATTTAAATCAATTATTTGAAAATGTTAATCAAGTAGACAAACTCTGGGCAAGATTAATCAAGGAAAATAAGTAAAGCACATCGAAATTGGGATTGGAAGGAACAAAATATTGCAGAAATTAAACTAATACAAAAAAGTTATGAATAATTACATGGCAAAAACGAGCAGATGGTACATATCTATAAAAATACAAGTTACTAAAAATGCTTCAAGATGAAAATGGGAAAACTTATTAGATGTCAGAATTCTTCCACTAAGGAAGCAACAGACCCAAACCACCTTAATGTTACTTCTACTGAACATCAAAGATCAGATAATTCTACCTCATATATATCATTCCAAAAAATTGAAAAAGTGAAAGCACATACAAAATTATTTTATGAAGCTATCTGATATTTGATACCTAGACTGGCAAGAAACTGGAAAAACATAAAGCTACAGCTCATTTCCTTTATAAATAGAAATGGAAAATTCTAAACAGAATACTATAAAGACCTTAAAATACTTTAAAGGAAAATGGGTTAAGAATCACACATCATGACCACTTGGAGATTATCCCAGGAATACAACATTGATTTAGTTTTTAAAGTTAGTTAATGTAATTCACCATATCAGCAGATGAAACTCAAGATCACACTTAATCTTAGCCAAAAGACCGAGAAGTGATAAAGACGCAAGACCAAATACTCATGCTGATAGATGTAAAGATCTCTTTCCTACAATATGACATCCACTCATGATTTACAAACAAGATGAAACAAAACAAAACTTGTAAGGAACAAAGAATGAGAGAAACGAGAATTCTTAACCTGCTAGGTACCCAACAAAACCTACAACAAATTATATGTAAAGGTGTTTAAGACACTTTAAGATCAGAACGATGACAAGAATGCCCGCTTTCACCTTTCTATTTAATAATATCATAAAGGCCTTATCCAGTTCAATAAGAGAATAAGAAATAAAAGTTGAAGATCTGGAAAGCAGTAATCACAGCTGTCTTTATTTACAGATGTTAAGACTTTCCGTTTGGAAAACCCTAAAGAACCCACAGATATAGTTTTAAAATTAATAAAAGAATTTACTGTGTTTGTTGGATTTAAAAAAGCAATACACAAGAGTCAGCTGCATTTCTGAACACCAGCAGAATGCAATTATAAAATGTAATTTTTAAGAAATACAATGTCCTGAAAACTATGCAGAAAAGTGAAAGATGATTCAGACAATATTCAGGATGACCATTACTGGGAGGGAGAAGGTGAAGTGCATCTGGGGAGGGACACATGGAGGCTTCTAATGCATTCATAAGAATGTGTTTTGGAAGCTGAGTGGTCAATTTTATTTTTCTTGTTTCAACTGTACAGTTACTTTTTTTGCACCCCTTTTAAGGTATGACTTATTTTTGCAATTATCTTATTATTAAAAAAAGCTGTTTATACCCTTAAGTAGGGCATTGCTTGCAATTACTTTTTATTATGAAAACCAGCAAAGCACCATCTCTATATGGTATTAATTTTTCTTAAGTATTATATTTATTTATTTCAGAGAAAGAGTCAGAAAGACCAAGAGAGTGGAATGAAGGGCAGAAGGGAAGCAGACTCCCTGCTGAACAGGGAGCCCAATGTGGGACTGGACCCCAGGATCCTGTGATCATGACCTGAGCTGAAGGCTGTGGCCTAACTGACTGAGCCACTCAGGGGCCCTCTATCTGGTATTAGTAACAATCATGTTAGGCATTTGTCTATATGGTAGTAGTGGTGGGAGCTATAAATGGCAAGTGAGAAAGCTGGAAAAATTTAAATTGGAGGGAAATATGGAAGGCCCTGGATCTCAAATGCCTTGGTATAAAGAATTTTTACTGTTTTAAAGGAATAACTGCATATTCTATCAAGAAACAATAAATGTGTATATAAGCAAGTGATCAGATTGTACATATGCTTTAGGAAGGTAATTGGCACCGTAGTAGGATAATTACATTGGAATTTTAGAAATGACTTTCTATGCAGCTTGACATACTTTGGTGACTTACCAGAAGAAGCCTTTTTTCCTCAGCTTCCCTGAGCATTTCATGGTGAAGAATTTAGGGCACTGCTCAGTTATGAGCTGCCTTGTCATATTGGCCCCAGCCAGAAGTCCTCCTTGCCCTTTAGCAAAAGGCTAACAAGATGAGGTGGTCTTGTAGGACAACAGTTATTTAAGCCCAGGGCATAGAGGGGCTCACCCCCATGCCAACTGCCAGCCCCAAATACAGATAAGCTTTGACTTTCTTCAAGACACTCTCATGCCACTTGTCCCTGACTTGTCTTTTTATCCCTGCGTCTGTCCAGGCTCTGACCCCTTTGGGGACAGGGTATGTGTTGGGGGGGTGTCTCTCTACCATTCATTTGCTTTTTGAATGAGAACAGATTTGGTCCACTTTGACCCTTGGTACTGTGTCTCAGGCACATTCTCAATCACCCTTTATCCTGACTTTATCTTGTCATTCTCCTTTCTGAAAGAATCCCAAATCCCCAGGTTCCCAACTCTGGGCCATGGACAGAACAAACATTCCCTGGCCAGGCTGATTCAAAACTACTCTTGGTCTCAGCTCCCTTGTCATTAAGATAAGGGCTTTGGCTCTGATCAGTGTTTGCGTATCTCCTTAGATCAGTGCTGAAACAAACCCTTACAGTATTTGGCCTTGACCATTGAAAGACTGTGGGTTGCAGCCATTAGTGGGTTGTGAAATCATTTTGGTGGGTCATAAGTAGCATTTTTTAATAGAATATAATCCTATTTTTAAACAGATCAGGATAGCAAATAGTAAATTGCTTCACACATAGTAAGTATGGTTTCTTATAAAACATATTTCATATAGAACTTACCTTGATGTACTGATTTTTGACGCTTTTAAGGACTAAACTGTGTCCCCTCAAAATTCATAATTGAAGCCCAAACAGCTAGTGCTTCAGAATGTAATTGTATTTTGGAGACACGACCTTGAAAGGGGTGAGTAAGTCAAATGAGGCCATTAGGGTGGGCCCTCATCCAAACGGACTGGTGTCTTTGTAAGAAGAGGAAATTTGGAAGCACAAAAATGCAGCAGGAGTACACGTGCACAGAGGAGAGACCATGTGAGGACATGGGGAGAAGGCAGCCGTCTGCAGACCATAGAGAAACCGAACCCTTGACACTTTGATCTTGGACTTCCAGCCTCCAGAACTGTGAGAAAGAAATTTCTGTAGGTCAAAATCCCAGTCTGGTATTCTGTTATGGCAGCCCTAGCAAACTCATGCAGACAAATAATGCAATTCTCGTGGTCGAAAAAGTCAGACAGTCATTTGTTTAGATTGTCTCTAAGGGCCCTTCAAATGTTAAAACTCAGTGGAAGTTGGAAAGAAAAAAGGCCTGCTCTTCAGTTTGCAAGGAAACTTCCCTAGAGGTGTTCAGGAGCCCTCCACCCCTCCCATGAGTGTACCCCAACGCCATGCATGCAGGGGAGAGACACGGCACACCATGGACCTCTGAGTGGGGCTCTGAGCAGCTTTGTAAGACTGCGTTATGGCTGTGATCGTGAAGACGGAAAAACATAAGGCATGCAGGAACCCACCAAAGGAGTCCAGGGACCAGACAGCGCTTTGCAGCAAAGGATTAAAAAAGAGCCAACTTTTGAAATGTCAGGATCAGGTGCTCTGTCTCCTGACACTGGGTCCCTTGTGCGAAGAGATAACATTGGTGAGGTAGTCGGTGTTTCTGGGTCCTGCACCATTTCCTTCCACCAGTCCACCCCTGAGCTCTGCCCCAGCATAAATGAGGGTGAGTCCTGTCCTAGCAGAACAGGCCACAAGCTGGCTGGAGTGACGGCACGCTCACGTACTCCAAGGTGAGTCTGTGGACACGGTCCCCAGGGTGCCATCTGATGACGGTGTCCCCTTGGCAGGTCTGCTTGGACCATCCGAGAGCCTCGCTCTCATAGTCACTGTGTGACCTGCAACGCCTGTTGCTAAAGAGTTTTCTGTCTCCAAAAATAATCTCTAAATGATGGTTAGTACGGCCCCAGCATAATTCATCCTCTCAAATAAGTGAAAGGAAGCTAATGCCCAACTCCTGGCATAGAAACAGAGGGGGCCTTGGAAAAGGAGGTGGCCATGACTTCAGTCTTTGGCAGAGGGCTGTGGATGGGCCTCGGAGCCAGGCCAGCGCCAGGATGCCTGGCATGGGCATTTCCTTCTGGCTGGGGCCAGAAAAGAGTTTGAAGCTTCTCCACTCCTCCTCCCTGGTCTCTGGGAGTCTGTCACCTGAACTGGCCACATCACCATCTGAGGGTGTCACCAGGATCTCCCTTTTCCAAGAGCTTCTCAATAGTAATTTGAGCATGAGGCAGCAGGTGCTTGGTTGTTGGATTTGATCCCGGATTGTATGAAGAGCATCTTTCCACGTCCTGAGTCCCCACTGACCCTAGGGAGAGACCAGACATCCTCGCCCATCATTCTTCCCTAGACAGAGTTGCACTCAAGGCTGATTCTCAGGACCAGACGTGCATCACTTTGTGCCAAGAGAGAGGTGCTGTGCCAGCTTTCATCCACAAGCTCTTTTCCCCATGCACGCAGCACTCCAGCTGATCTGGAACATTTTGAGGCTGGGAGGAGCTGGGGAAAGCATCTGCAGGAAGCGCGGGGAGGCCCCTCAGCAGCATCAGCATTTAATTAAACTTTACACCAGTCCTGAGAGAGAGACAGTTCATGTATCCACTTAGCAGGTGAGGAGATTAAGTCGTGGAGGTCCAGTAACTTGTCCCAAGACACCAAGCCCAGGAAGAGAATTAAAAGAGTTTATTTGTTGGTTGGGGATCCATGATCTTTGCACTCTTCCCTATACTGAAGCTGGAAAAGATATTATCATTGGATGAATTGTAGAGGGGGACCAAGGATGCCCATGAGATTGATAAGAAATCTTCAGGGGCTTTCCCAGAGCAATGAGGGTGAGCCCAAAAGGCAGGCCCTGAAGATGGCCCCGGGCCAACCACAGGTTCATGGAGTCAGTTTCAAACTTTGAAGTAGCCTTCGTTCTTTAGGTTTGGGAGGCATTGACCCCATAGGGAGGCAAATTTGTGTGAAGGAAAGGTGGGGTCAGAGCCTGGGGCAGGTCTGAAATCACGACTACTGGCTAAGTGACTTTGGGCAAGTCGCTGGACCACTTGGGGACTGTTTCCTTGCTCAGAAAGTGAAACTGACACTCCATCTCTCACCATGCTCGAGAGGATTTGGCCCTTACCCCCACCCCCACAACACACACATGTGTGGACGGCATGTGTTCACGTGTTTCTCACTACTCATGGCATTTGGAGGTGTTGAACTCAAATGGAAAATGTATGCTTCCTCCACAGAGCTCTCCTTGTTTGAATGAACTGGATCTTTATTTTTCTTTTACAAGCAAAGAGGTTTTCATTAATTTGTGCCAGACCATTTAATATATTCTGGGGTTTCTACAGTGCTCTTGTTTCACTTAATTTTCTAGGTTTCCAAGAAAGTTTCAGGATTGGGTTTGGTGAATGACCTTGAAGGGACTGAGAGAAATAAGAAAAACGAGAAGCACTTTGTTTGCAACGAGACTCAGTCTAAGGATCTCACCAAGAAATAAGTTCGCCTGAATGCATGTAGGGGTTTCCCTTAAAAGTCTTGACGTTGGTTCCTTTTACACAAGATAAGATTGGCAAGAAATCAAGGTGTGTTAAGAAGCTGACCCTTGCTGAGTGACCTGTCAGAGATACGGATCCATTAGTGAGATTAAGAACATGATGCCCGTTGGGAATTTTAACATACAACACAAATAAACATGATTTTTACCATTTGCATATAATAGATGTATCTGCTGAAGCTGGTGTAGTTTAGTCTAGGGAACAAGGTGAGTGTTGGTAGTAGGACCTGGAGAAGAGTGTGGGAGAGTGCCACTGTTGTCTGGACAGTACCCTCCATCGCCCTGGGCAGGGAGGCCACAGTGGCCCTTGTCCTGGATGCCCTGGGAGCTCCCAGGGGCCCTTGCTGGGAAACCTCCCACTTAGCCTGGACTTACTTACCTTCTCCTCTAGGTGATGTTGCCAGATAAGTGTAAAGAATGCCTAGTGAAATTTAGTATTGGGTTAAGTAATAAATACTTTTTTTAATATGCGTGGCAATATTCCAATCTATTTGTACCAAAAGTTTGATGCTTGCCTAAAATCCAAATGTAGGGCTGCCTGGGTGGCCGCCTGGGTGGTTCAGTGGGTTAAAGCCTCTGCCTTCGGCTCAGGTGATGATCCCAGGGTCCTGGGATTGAGCCCCGCATCAGGATCTCTGCTCAACAGGGAGCCTGCTCCCCCCACCCCACCTGCCTCTCTGCCTACTTGTGATCTCTGTCTGCCAAATAAATAAATTAATTAAATCTTTAAAATAAAATAAAATAAAATAAACCCAAATGTAACCGAATGCCCTTTTTATTTGCTAACTATAGAAATCTTACCTTCAAGAAGAATTTCTTTTCTGATTATGAAAATAACACATGACTGATGTATAATTTAGGAAATATTGAAGTACAGGAAAAAGAAAGTAATAATTCCTACCTGATACCATGAAAGACGTCAATACTTGCAAATTGCAGCCTATTTCCTTGCATGTTACTAAACTGAGATATTTTTGACATTTTATGCATGGATCTTATATTTCTTTGGCTTGACATTAGACATAATCTCCCCTTGTCCAACTTTCTTCTCCATCGCATAACTTCCACCTTCTTGCTGAAGAAGCCAGCTGTTCCCAACATGTATACCTGTGCCTAACACTCTGTCCACACATCTTCAGAACAACTATTCCAAGTTATAGATGCATAGAATCACGGCAATTTGAAAGTGATGACATTTAATACCTCATGGTGACTTTTTCTAAAGCTCTCACGGGGACAGTCAAAGCTTCCCTCCCAAGCCCCTCTGAGTGACCCTGCAGACATTCCACCTGCTCCCACAAGTGATGTTCCAGGAAAAGAAAAGCCAGCACTCAGCCTTTGTTCCTCCCTGAGCTACAAGCACTCAGCTCTGCAGAAGACCATTGATTTGAAAAACACAAAACTAAAATCCACGGGATGGCGTCTTGTTTTCCAAGGTGGAAAGAACGGACTCTGGAGTAGTGTTTTCCATCCAATAGACTGGGGCATGTGCAGAAAGAGCTCACTCCTCCTTCTAATATCCCTTGGACTAGTGGTTCTCAACCCCAGCTGCACATCTGAATCACTAGGTGAGGTTTAAAAACTGCCAAATCCCCCAGCCGCCCCCCCCCCCAGCCAGGTCAATATTTATCTCTGGGGGAGGGGTCCCAGGGTCTGCATCTTTTCCTAGAGGTCCCTGGGTGACTTCAGTGGGTAGCCAGGGCTGGGGACACCTGGTTAGGAGACTTTGAAGCTAATATTGGCATGAGTCCAAGGGGAGGGGGCTGGGGACAACAGAAGAATGTCAGACACCTACCTGAAGATAGGTCAAGAGCAGGTAGAGACCTACCTGCTTCAAGGTCATCATGCCTTTGTGTCTGCCTGTAGGCAGCCTGTCTGTTGGTCTCAGCAGACACTGTTTCCCTTCAGGCCTTCTGCCAG
Organism: Enhydra lutris kenyoni; assembly: GCF_002288905.1. Taxonomy (NCBI): domain Eukaryota; kingdom Metazoa; phylum Chordata; class Mammalia; order Carnivora; family Mustelidae; genus Enhydra; species Enhydra lutris. The sequence goes on along the minus strand of NW_019154096.1, from coordinate 39,049,625 downwards.
AATCTTCCCTGAGTCTGGAAAGTAGCCTGGCCCTCTTGGGGTCTAGCTCAAGTCCTCCACTTTCTCCCAATTGTTCCCGACTCATGGTTAATATGGCCTGTGGCTCTCTGCCTGGTGGTCAGGTGTAAGCCTATGGAGGCTGCTGCCCTCCTGTCCCTAGCACTCAGCTCCAAGCTAGCCCACAGAGCTGGAGCCAGGGCTGCTTCTCTTTTATCACTTGGTGAGCTTGTCTCCCTCCTCATGTGAAGTGATGTCTCTGAGGGCCTGCAGCTTCCCCTCAGGATGGAAGGGGTTGTTCCCTCCATCACAGACTTCTCACTCCAGGACTGACTTTTGCTCTGTGGGAAGCCAGAACCATTCCTTTGATCATTCAGCATCCTTTCCAGGCGGGGACTCTGTCACCACCAGGCAGGGACACCAACCCCTCCTAGGAAGCTACATACATGGGACAGCAGAGAAACTTCCTGAGTAGAGTCAGGGGCGAGGCCCAGGGAAGTGAAGGGCCTGGAGGAGGCTGTCAGGGACCCTTAGTAAGTTTGGGCTGCTTTAACAAAATACCCCAGACCAGGTGGCTTACATAGCAGACATTTATTTCTAAGAGTTCTGGGGACTGGGAAGTCCAAGGCAAGGATGCTGGCATGGCTGGGTTCTGGCAAGAGCTCATGTCCAGGTTCACAAATATCCTCCTTCTTGCTGTGTTCTCACATGGTGGAGAGAGAGCTCTGGTCTCTTGGTCCCTTTATATGAACACTAATCTCATTATAGGGACTGTACTCCAGTGACCTCATTGAAATCTCCCCAAGGCCCCATCGGCCACTACCATCACACTGGAATTAGCACTTCAAAATGCAAATCTGGGGGGAAACATTTAGTCTGTAGCAGCAGATGTAAGGGGAATTAGCATGGAAAGAACCAAAACATCTCAGGAGAGCGGCCCTTGTTTGGGGAAAGGTCAAGCCCTGCAGATGGCCTGTCAGCACAAAGCATCATTGGGGTGAACATCCTATGTTGATGGGGGTTGGGGATGAGGCAGAGCTTGCCCTTGGCTGTCTCATCCAGGCCCTCTTGAAGTACATGAAGAGATGAGAGAGGACAGAGGAAGTGAGGGGTTGTGAACACCTACTGCGTTCCTTAGTGATGTCTTCCAAGCTCGTTCAGTGTCCACCTGCCTCTGCGACACCCCCGCCGTCAGCAGACATCTGGTGAGCAGCATGTATGCTCCTGTGTGACGCAGCAAACAGACAGGTGCACGCTCCCTTCCTCAAGAAGTTCATCCTCGTGTAGGGTAAGACAGGCAGGAGTCCCACAGTCACACAATTCTCAAGGCCCACAGGTGAGTCCCTGCAGGGCTTGTCATCTACGGTGGGGTTCACCCATGGGTGTACCAAAGGAGACCAAAGGGTGGAAGAGGGAGGTGGGAAGCGGGCCAGCTGCAGGCCTAGGCTGGTCCCATCCTTTACAGGGGGCTCTGCCCCTATCAGCCTCCAGACTGCATCCAGGTTCTGAGAGCCACTCCTGCTCTGCTTCTATGTGTAGAGAGAGAGAGAGATAGGGATCCCTTCCCAGTAATTCCACCCCATTGCCTCAGAGGACCGCTCTACCCTTGGAGACTTCCCCTAACCCCGGCCTACACTTTGTAGTCAGTGTCTTCCTTGAACCCTCATCAAATTACCCAATTTAAATATACCATCTGTTTCCTGCTGGGACCCCAATTGACCCAGTGACATAGACTGGGAAGTCAAGGAAGTTTTCAGAAAAAAAAGTATGTTTGAATTGAGCTCTGGAGGGTGAAATTACAATTTTTCTTAATGGGCAGATCTAACATGTGTGTTTGGTCAGTAAGGGGAGTCCTAATGAGCCCAAGCCTGCAATGAAGGGGGTGGGGAGGGCAAAGAAGGACGCCATGAAGCCCACCCTCTTCTAGCCATACTTGGATAAGGTGTCGATGGGCCTGGGCTCAGCTCTAAGAAAGGACAAGAGGCAACTCACATTCCTTCAGCACTGCAGGGGCCACGTGTCTGCTGGCAGACCTTCCATATGGGTAGGTCTTCCATACAGGTAGACCTTCCATACAGGTAGACCTTCCATATGGGCAGACTTTCCACATAGGTAGACCTGTTAGAGGCTGATGTTTGGTGCCCCAGGTTGTGGGGGATGTTCCCTGAAAGGCCAAGGCAAGCAACAACAGGGCCAGAACTCAACTTTGGGGGAACATCTGGAAAGATCTGACCCCCATGCATGGACTGTAACTTTGCATCCCTGAGTGGCACCCCAGGAAAATGTGGGTTAGAACTAGTCATGTAGACATATATTCCAAATTCCATTTCATAATCCTAAAGTTTCATTATCTAGGTGTATGAGTTCCTTATGGCTACTGCAACAATTTACCACAAACCTGGTGGCTCAACATAATAGATATTTACTCCCTCCCAGTTCTGGAAGCCAGAAGTCCAAAATCAAGTGCCATCAGGCCTTGCTCCTTCTAGAAGCTCAAGGGGGAATATTTGTTCTTTGCCTCACTCAGCTGCAGGTGACTGTGGGCACTCCTTGGTTTGTGGTCATGCCACCCCACTCCTCAAAACCAGAATCTTGAAATATCTTTCTTCTCCGTCTTCACATCACCTTCTCGATCTGCATAAAATCTCCCCTTGTCTCCCTTTTGCAGACCCTTGTGTTAGCATTTAGGGCCTGTGGGGAAAATCCAAGGCCATCTCTTCAACTCAAGATCCTTACCCTAAACACATCTCCCAAAGACCTTGGTTTTGCATATAAATTAACATTCATAGGTTACAGGAATTAGGATGGGGTCATCTTCTGGGGGCTGTATCTCAGGCTACCCTCTGAGGCAATGAGACATCATCTTTCTGAGTTATCCACTTAGGAGTGACAGCTTGGTTCTGGAAGAGTTATTAGTTGACAGCAGAACTCAGGATTTCCTGATGTGCTGCTGTCCCTGAGTCCTGGTCCTAGGCGAGTCACTGGATCTCTTAGATATTTACTTTCTCTTTCTTAAATGAACTGATGGAAGTAAATCAGTTTCTATGAAACATCAGGGTCTCTATATGGGCCTCAAGGCATCTGTAAGCCCCTTGTAAAATGGTTCTCATGCACATAAGGATATTCCTTAGAGCACCCCCTACTTCTCATAAAGGAACAATTAGGGGACCCTCAACCCTGGACAGAGAGCCCTGGGAGCTCTCAAGAAGCAGCCAAGCCCCAGGCCAATTGAGTCAGAAACTGTGAGGGGCCATAACATTGATAGGTTATTTAATCGCTCTGGATAATTCTAAAACCAGAAAGGGTGGGACCAATGAACCTTTGAAGTCCTTTCCTTTTTTATTGCATTTTCCAGGTAAAGCATTTGACAAATTGGTAGAGACAGAGCCATTGGTCTCAACTCTGGCTTCACATCTGGCTTAATTGATCTGGGGTGATATGGTCATTGGGCTTTAAAGCTTCCCAGATGATTTCAGTATCCAGTCCAGACGGACAGCCCTGTGACAACATGAAAAGCAGCCTTCTTCCATTGCAGCTGCTGTTCTAAAAGGCAGCTGTCAGACCTTGGGAGGTCCCCCTGACACTGGGAGTTTCTAGGCCATAGAATGGCTCTTTCTATGGGACATGGCAAAAATCATTTCTCTGGAAATCTTGACCCAATGAGGTTTCTAGCCATGAAGACTTAGGCATACTCTGCTGCCAGAGGGTTGAGGCATGGATTAGATGACCTTACAAAATTTCTGACAATTCCTTGAATTTATCTAAAATGCTATCAAGCCTGCCTTTGATAGATTCTGCTGCCATTTAGAGAAGGAATGTAAGAAGAATAAAAATAACCCAATGAATTCAGGATCGTGGAAAATGTCATTACTGGTAATGAAAATTACAGGAAGCCTTGCTGACTCTTGCTACCCCCCCCAAGACTAACATGAGAACATGTTTTTTCTTCTGATGCAATAATTAAGTTTGCCCAAGAAAACGTCTCTCTGTGCAAGCCTCAGGGCAGGGGCTAAATGAAGCCTTTAACTAACTGATAAACGTGATCATCTCAGTTTACTGAACTCTCTGGAGCAGACAAGCTTCCCAGCTGGATTAACTGAGCATCCATGTGCCTAGGAGGTGGCTGGGGGTGCCCAAGGGAAGGCACTAGAGATTCCTGAATCGCAGAAAGACTTCATGAGAGAGTGGAAGAGGGTTGGACGGGCTTCTATCACTAGAAGCAGCCACAGTTCTACACCCAGAGGCCAAGATGCCAACATGGAAATAACAGCTCAAAGGAAGCTCATCAGATATCAGAGAGATGAGGACACGCATTGCCTCAGCACTGAGTACAGACAAGGTGAGGGCAATGTAGACAGATGGAGAGCAAGATAGCCCTCCCTGCCTCGGTGGAGGTTGCATTTAGTTCATTTCATTAACGGATCTTGACTTAGGAGTCTCCCAGGGTGCTCAGAAAGCTGACCCAGAGGGAGGAAGGGATAGCTAACTCCTGACTTGACTGGTGAAAATCTGAGCAGAATAAAGCTGGATTGGGGTTTGCCGTCATGGACCCATCCACTAAGACAGAAATAGAAAATTACATGGTTGCAAAACACACAAACGAACAAGAAGGGGAAGGTTTAGCCTCATTGGCTATCAATGAAACAAAAAGCCAGAGCCCCTCGAGGAATGATTTCTCTCCTCTGGAGAAATCCTCAAAGGATGAGTGGTGTTTAATGAAGTGGGTCTCCCCTGCCCTGTGGGTGAAAGTGTAAACAGGCATGACATTTTGCAGAAATAATTTGGCGTTCTGTGTCAATTCCAGGTGTATATTTCAACTCACTGTTTTCACTTGTGGGAATTTAAGAAACATTCTACATAACAAAGGCTTTATGCCCAAGGGTATGTATGGAGGTTTTATTTACAACAGCTAGGAACAGAAGCCAAATTCCTCCTACAACCCCATAGAAATGACCTTATGCCCCCAAACTGACACACACATCATGGAATAGTATTAGACCATTACAACGAAATCTGTGAAGAGATCAAAAATCCTAACGCTATAAAAGTAAAACATGCAAGACAGAAACTTGCATTAATTTCTCAGCAGCAACTACGTAAAAATAAGAGGTTGCATCAAAAAAGGGGAAAGAAATATTTTTTAAATATTAGTTGTGGCACTAACAGAAGCTATTTTTAAATTTTCTCTGTATTTTCTAATTATCTATAATGAGTATTATTTATAATAAAAAGACGGTTTTTTTTTTTAATTTGTCTCTTCTAAGAAAAGGTGAGTTCTATTTCAATTGCTAAGTGGAAGTGATGGTCAATTATTGTGGTCACTACCTTTGCCCCTGCTGATTCACTGACACAGTCTCTCCCCTCCCCCCACACACTCAAACACACACAGCTTCCAACAACAGAACAAGAAGCACTTAGCCTTATGCTGATTGGGGTGCCAGGGTGGCAGCAGTTGGTGACAGAAGGAAAGTGAACCTGGGGAGATCAAAGAGTAATTCCCCTAGACTGAGGGATTTTGGTGGGTCTGAGTAGGAGTAAAAGAATAAACTCTGCTGGAGAAATTAACATTGCTGTTGCTGGTGAAAACAAAAACAAAAACAAAAACAAAACAAAACAAAACAAAACAAAAAACAAAAACTCCCTTTCAAGGGGCTTCCTTTTTGTCTCTTGAGGGCAAGGCTGGGGTTTCCTACCCTTTGTAATTATTTCAACACACCAGACCTCAGCACTTACCCCTGAGATTTGGAACAAGGAAAATAGATGCATCCCATGCCACAGTTCAGATCCTCCCCCAAGTAGAGGATGAGCTGTCTCATTGTGGCAACACGACTGGAGCCAGGCCACCCATTCCTCAGCTCTTTGAAGGCTTGCCTTTTCCTGTGCCCCCAGGGCCTGGAAGTCCCCAGGGACAGCTCCTGCCAGGACAGCTCATGCTGGTCCTGCTGTACTCCAGACAGCGGAGAGCTAGCGAGCATTCATCACTTGGAGGCTCTCTATCTTTTGCATTTCATTCCCTGTCTCCTGATTTACCAACCTCTCCAAGAAATCTAAAACACTTCCCCACGCCAGTGGCTCTCAAACTTCAGTGCGCTCTCAAATCGCCTAGAAGACTAGTTAGGGCCCAGAATGCTGAGCCCCCTCAGTTTCTGGTCCAGTAGGTTTGGGGTCGGGCTGAGAAACTATATTATTAGCAAGGTCTCAGGCATGCTGACGCTGCTGGTGGTTTGGGGAGCATTCCATTCTGTGCAAACCACAGAACCAGGAGCACACCTTTCTACTGGCAGCTCTACATCTCTCCATCTGCAGAAAAGCCAGGGTTGGCATGGGGAAGGACTGCAAGCTTTCTGCAATTGAAAATAATAAAAGACTATCCAAAGACTGTGTTGCTGAACTTTAGGGAAAGATCTGACTTAGCTCCAGGTGTAAGAATGTGGCCAAGTCATAGCTTTTGCTATTAGGGCTTTGAGAAAGTCACAACCATGTTGGGAGTTTGAAGAACCCAACTATGGAATTATAATGGGGGTGAGGGATGGGGGAGGGAGAGCATTTGTGTTGGACCCAGAAGCAGTGTAAAAAATTTGGCATTCTCTGCTGGACTTATTCCACTCAGTGTAATCTCCTCCAGTCCCATCCATGTTGATGCAAAAGTTGGGTGTTCATCCTTTCTGATGGCTGAGTAATATTCCATTGTATATATACACCGCATCTTCTTTATCCATTCATCTATTGAAGGGCATCTTGGCTCTTTCCACAGTTTTGCTATTGTGGACATTGCTGGGATGTCTAGAATCAAAAACAAAAACCAGAAAATAGCAAGTGTTAGGGAGTATGTAGAGAAGTTGGACTCTCATACTTTGCTGGTGGGAAGGTACAATGGTGTAGCCATTTTGGAAAATGGACTTGCAGTTCCTCAAAATCACCAAATTGTAAGCTTTAAAAGAGTGAATTTTGTGGTTATATGAATTGTATTTCAAATATAAATGGGAATATGAGCCTAAGAGCAGCATCTGATGGCAATTATCCTGGCAACCACAGGTCCCAAAGATTGAGAAGACAGATGAGAGACTAGGGACAATGAAAGCAATTGAAAAAAAAAAAAATGCCACAAAAGATAAAGAGCCAAGGAACAGTACTAAGTTCTATGGAAACAGAATACCAAAACACATGGAAACAAGGAACAGGGTTGTTTGAGGAGCATTTCAGGATATAGTGATAGTGGCCTGATCCAAGGACAAGGGAGTCTGCCCAGACAATTGTTCCAGAACTCTGAGGATTCCAGAAGCCCCACCTGTCAGTCAGAGGTAGTGAATCAAGTGATACTCTCATTGGCCATTTTGGCTCTGTGTTGAGTATAAGAAGGAATAAGTTTTCTGGACCTTCCCAATCTTAGTCCCTCTCTTTCTACCTGTGATAGCTGGTCTCCAAAGATATCTTCCAGTAATTCATGACTCTCAATATTCACATATTCTTCTAATCCACTCCCTCATGGAATCTGGGGAGCCAAATATAGCCAGTGAAATGCAATGGAGGTGACACAGTGTAACTTCCCACACTAGGTGATGAGAAGCCTTGAAGTTCCTGCCTTGGTCTCTTGACTCTTGCTCTTGTGGGGGAACCTGATATTATGTAGGAAGCCCAACTATCCTGAAGCTACCATGATATGAGGATGCCCATGCTAGCCACATGAAGAGACCATGTGTAAGGAATCTTTCCAGCCAGCTCCAAGATGTCCTAGCCATCCCAGCCAAAGCACCAGGCCAAGAGTGTAAGAGCCATCTTGAATGTCCAGCCTAAGATAGTCTTCGTCTGACTCTAGCCCCAGGTGACATCTGACTGTGAATGAGAAAGAAATCACCCAGCCGCACCCAGTCAATCCACAGAATCATGAAAGAGCAAGACAAAATGTTTTGTCTCCAAGTTTTGGGGTCGTTTATTATACAGAAACAGATAACTAGAATATTACCCAAAGGAGCCATGTGAGGGTCACTCTTTCTGCAGACGCTCAGACTATTCCCATGGATCTGGGTAAGAGCGGAGCTGTCACTCCTAGTGCCTAGTGCCCTAGTGCCTTTAAAAGCTTCCCCAGATGTGGAGCACCAAAGATACCAGCCCTCTCCACATTTCTCTCTTGACCTGAGAGTCTCCAGAGTCCACAGAGCCCACTGGGTTTGCCTGCTTCTGGCTGTTAACTTCCCAGGCAGCACACCAGGATTTGGGCAACAGCTAGGACCCTGTCATCTGTCACCTGCCTAAGTTGCCAATTCTTCACCCTAGAACTGGGAGAGGCTCTGCTGCTGTCCGCCCCAGGCACGGGGAAACCTTACTGAGGAAATATTGTCCAGATCTGGCAAGAAAAGAAGCTGTAGGAATTGGTTCCCAACAGAATCCTCCAGGCCATACTGGAACACACCACATGCCCTGGCTCTCCCTGCCTGTTGATTTGGGCTTGTACATTTATACAAATGTAAAAATGTATTTTACATCAAATTACTGCTGGCGCTGGGCCAAGTTCGCAGCTAAGCATTGATGCTGGCACGGGGGGTGGTGGTGAGGGGGTTGGCATTTCCTGGGTTGCATTTTTGGGGGAGGAAATCCATATTTCAGAGATGTATTTTCTGTATGCTGTAAGTTTTCTCCTCCTCGTCCTGTACCAGGGTTTGCTTCTTGGGGTGAAATTCCATTTTTACCCCATGCCTGCCCCCTTTTGGGAGACACATTAACTTACTCCATAAATGAAGCGCTTCCTGGCGGCCCCCCCCACCCCTGCAACCTTGGGTATGGATATGGTGTTGTTCTTCATAGGTGTGACCATCGTGTTCTCTGGAGTTTCAAGGCCAGGGGTCCCAGAAAGTACTAGTATGTGATATTAAGGGGTCAGCCATCAGTACCGTGGACATTCAGGCTGCACCTTCGGTGACCTCCAGCCATGCTATTGATGGCCTTCATCTGCATTTACCCCACTACTAGCCAAGGCCAGCCCCAGATGGTTAAGACCTGGAGGGAGTAGGGTAGGGGCCTGAGCAGCAGTGATGAATGCAAGCAGTCTATGAATGCAATCTGTTTTAAAATATCAACCAACTCATTAAACACACACACACACACACCTCTCAATGATTTAAGTGCATTTTGACAGTATTATTTTTCATATTTCAACTGCCTAACAACTGGTACAGTTTGCAAGCTATATGTGCAACTAAACATTCAGAGCTTGGCCTAGGCTGGGGATCCGACCAGCAGTTAGTCCTTGGTCTGTGCTCTTTTTGGACCAGCAGCATAGAAAGGAGCAACGCCATGACAGCCAGGAAGGGATCAGTGAGGCCAGCTGGAAATGGCGGCCTCATCTGTCCCTTGGCAATTCCCAGAGCCCACTCTGCACCACCCAGGGTGGTTTTGCTCTCTCTGACTCCTTTCCTTGCTTCCCAGTCCTAACTCCAGTTCCTCCCTAAGGATGGAAAAACTGAGCCACGGGGAAGTAAAGCCAGCTAGCTGGGCATTCAGTATGGGGCAAGAGAGCCAGGTCAGAACCCTGGAGTGACCCTGTTGCCCAGGAGGCATGGAGAGCAGCCACCAGAGCTTGACAATGCTGGGGACACTGGGGCAAGAGGATCCTGAATCCAGTGAGGACATCTCCTCCCAGGATGAATGGGCTTTGAGCTTGGGCCAACATCAGAAGACTCGTGTCATGCAAGGAAAGTCCCTCAGCTGCTTTAAGCCTATCTCTTCCTTTTCAACATGGGTAGATCAAGGTATACTCTGCCTCTTACTAACCTCTTGCTTACTCTTTGGCAAATCATGTAGATGTGAAAAATGCTATGTAAAGTACATATGTGATGTTCCTTCATCATTATCACTGTAGCCAACGGCAATATCAGACAGGACCGGGAGAAACCCCTCATACCAGCCTTCCACATCCTACCTGGTAAGTCCAGGAGCAGAGAGAGTCTAGACTGCCACCATCTTGTCTTTACTGCCCTGTGGGCACATGTGTCTCCTCATGTCTAGAGATGAAGTCTAATCCCTTTTCTTGAGAACAGGCTGGCCTCAGACTCACCCAAGCCATACAGTGTGGAGGTAATATTCAAGGACGTCTGAGGTTCTGGCCAAAGATGCCTTATAGCTTCCAGCTGGGCTTCTTGGAACACTTGCTTTGGGGATGCCCTCTTAGCTGCTCACTTTGATGCCACGTAGAGAGGCCACGTGTAGGGGTGAAAATCCCAGCTGAGCTTCCAGCCCACAGCAACAACAGCTGGCCATGTCAGTGCATCATCCTGGATGTACAGCCTAGCTGAGCCCTTAGACAGCTCTGGCACAGTCACCATCTGACTGCAACAGCATGAGACACCCCAAATAAGAACCACCCAGCTAAGCCCAATCAACCCAGGACAGTACCAGGAGAGATAAAAAGCAAACCACTATGTTTAAAAGTGGAATATCTAATTGAAATAGCTCTTCATAGACCTACAGGCATCTCTGCTCCCTGGTTGCCCTGCCTGAGCCCTAGAGTCTGAATTGCTTGATCATTTTTCTGTTGGAGCTTTCCTTCTTACTCTGTTCCCTGGCATCATTTCCCACTTTTCTGCCATCCCCACAGATAAGCCCAGGAGCTTTCTTGGTTTAAGTCTCTTTCCACAGCTTCCCTGAAGGGGCAAAGATGAGATAATAGAGTGACATGCACATATAAGTGACTTCAGAAGGAGCCAGCATGCCCCATACTTGCCATCCCTAGCCCGAGGTGGTGACTTCCTCTTTAGAGGACAGCCAGGAGAAGCCGCTGAAGACTTGCAAACAAACTCTGAGCTCCTTCTGACTTTCACCCCCACATCCCCGTCCCAGGAGCATCTTGGAGCAGAGAAGAGTGAGGAACTCGATGTGTGGCTCTGTGTTCTGGAGCATTCCCGGTTCTGCGTGTCTGTAGTGCTTATCACCTCCTCATGCCTCCACAGCTTTGACCTTCACTCTCCAGAAGCAAGGAGCCTGGCCAAAGAAATGGCTTTCAGAAGAAGTGACTCTACTGACCCAGCTTTTTGGCTCTGAAGTCTGTGAAAACAGCACAGATATTAGGGCTAATTAGCCACAAGGCCTATCAAACATCCCAGGCAGCTAGGTTGGCTCTGGGCTGAAAGGTGAGCTGTTTGTTTAAGGGAGGTGGGTGGCCTCTAGCAGGACTTTCAGATTAACCTAAGCCCTCTGAAAATAGAAAATGCAAAGCTGGGCAGCCTGGGGTACCAATCAGGATAAGTGCAAGCCAGGCCTGAGGTCCCCTTTGATTTCAGGGTTCTCCGGGGGGAGTGAGGAAGAGAGAAGGGGAAGGAGGGCAGAATTCTTTCTGGCTCCATCCAGAAATGAGAAGGGAAGGCTGTCTTGGGGCAGGAAACATACAGAGATCTCCTGCTGCCCACATGACATTTCTGCAGAGGATATTTCTAAAGTCCTTCCAGTCTTGAGTGGCCCTATAGGCTCTCAATTCCTTCCTATTTCTGAGACCAGCAAGAAGATTTGGCCCCAATGTGCTGACTTGGAGTCCATTTTCCTGGGCTTCCCACAGGACACACACCATCTCCTGCATTGGGTTCCTCTCTTCTAAGGAAGAAGGCTATGGTCTCCATGGGGTCCCTGGGGCAAGGTGCAAAGGTTTGCACATACAAATCTTGCCAGAGGTCTCAGGACAGAGGCAAAACAAACAAAACCTTAAGTATTGGGGGTTCAAAATATAGTGCTTCTCTTATACATCCATTGGGCGATAAACATAGGAGTCATACCAAATGATGTCAAAACACCACCTCTATTACTGGCAAAGATGATTAAAGAAGATGACCCTAGTTATACAGCAAAATGGACCTGCCCCTAGACATTTCTCCTCCCCCAATCCTATGTGGCCAGGAGAACACAGAGCACGGATTCTCTGCAGGAGAGGAGGAACCCAAGACAGAGAGGGGAGTCTGAGCACAGACTGGCAATTCCCACTCTGAGCCCTGGGGAGAAAAGTGAGGCCCAGAGTGCTACTTGGAGGGAGAGGGGCATGGTCCCTCTCCACAGAAACATGGAGTCAAGGAAAACAAAATTCTCCCCACCAGCAAACAGAAACCTGGGCGTTCCCAACGAAATGAGATTCATCTTCTTAGCAGGATTTGAATGTCTTCCCAACCCCTCAGAGTGACAACATGCCTTAGTGGAAAGACTGTGATCTTGGGGACCCCAGGTAGGTCAGATGGCCTCTTCAATCCCTTATTTTCTCCTCTGCAATGTGCAATGACACCTTTTTGGCCTGGCAGGAATGCTGGAGGAGTGAAGGAGCCTGGGTTGTCCCAGTTTCAGAGTCCCAGGAAACCCCTCCCTCTCAGGCAAACCGGGATTGCTGCTTGCCCTACTGAAACTCAGAGGGTGATCGGGAATTATCTCCTCCCCTCCATGCTCACACTTCTATTTTGAGAGTGAAATTTGGAGAGAGAGCCATCAAGCAGAGACCCCAGGCAGCCCCTCACTCTCTCTCTTGGGACACTGGAGGTCCCTCTAGGGGTGGGCCAGAGATTGGACAGGAGAAGGGCATTTGAACTGGAAATACCTTCTGGAGTCTGAAATAAACAGACTTGCGTTTCTGAGGAATATTTCTGTGGCATCATCCCTACGAAAGGTCAAATGGAACCACCCCCTGGCACACAGCTAAGTACATGTTGCTGAGAAAATGTTTGGACTTCCCTTTGAAATGCCAGGGTGAAGCAAGGGGACATATGAATTGGTTCATCAATAACATCACCTTCCCAACCATTGTCCCCATATGCCCCCAAACCCACCTCTCAGCCCTTTGAGGCCAAGTTCAACATCAGAATTCCCTGCCTGGTTCTCCGTGGGTGCTGCTGTGCATGTCCATAAAACTAGAATGTCTCTGGAAAATGGTACCCTCTGGGACATACGCAGTCATTGTCTAGAAGCCAAACAGCCTTTCTGATGGGTATTCCCCCACTAGATCACTCCCCCAATCCAGTGACAGACTTTGGACAGAATTGACCAGCTCTCTTCTACAGTAGGGGAGCAGGCTTGTCCCTTTGCAACAGTACAGAAACCTCATGTAGTTGGAGACCTCAGCTTTCACGGAGGAAATGTCCCTGGGGCGGCCAAGGGAGGCCTATTGCTGTGTTTGTGGTTGGAAAGTTCTAGAAGCTCCTATGTAAGTACCACACAAGAAGAACATTGCCAGGCTCTACTGTGGAAACCTTGGGTTTCCTGAGCAACTGGTGGGCTCTCTTTGGGACCATGAGAATGATGTAATCAATAAAGTTCTCTTCTGCTGCCAAAGCTCAGAGTGAAACTCAAAGCTCAAATATAGCACCTAGGTTGGTCCTCACAGTTGATATATGTGTGTTATTACCTCGTCTTGCTTCTCTACTTTTACTTATTTTTCCCTAGACCTGGTTTGTTATTTCTGTGGTATCATAATATTATTATACGTATCTCTGTTAGAAGCTACCTTGATTTGGGGGTGGGGATGTAGTTGCATGAGGGGTGGAATAAGGCAATACCTCCTCTTCTCTCTCAAATGTTCAATAATGGCTGGGTTCATACCAAAACAAGCTTGTTACTCCAAGGCTCACCCTGGAGAAACATAATTCTACTGGCTTCTGGAGTATCAAGTACAGAAAGCCACGACCCCTGAGATAATGTAAAATGTAGTGAATAGCAGCTTAGAGCTTGGCCTAAATAACTCAGGATTCCAAAACTGGCTCTGCCTCTTACTAACAGTGAGATTTGGGGCAAATATCATCTATAACATCTCTAGTTTTCTTTTCCTTAGCTTACCCCATCTGTCAAATGGGTATCCTGATACCTTGGCCTCCATCATAAGGACTGAGATGAACCATATACAGGATGCCTGTCATGACCCCAGTAATAATCCCGTGGTCTCCCCACAACTTTACAGGCAAGGTCTAGACATTTTAGTAAAGGGTTTATCCCTCTTATCATGCAGGATACTCATACAGAGCCCTGGAAGACAAATGTTGTCCCCAGCTGGAAAACGGGGGCACCAAGACTCAGAGGCCTAGTTATGCAGATAAAAAGTCAGAATGTGAATTTGAATCCAGGTCCTGTCTCATCAAAGCCCACATTCTGGATTGCTGAGTCTATTTCTCCCCATTGTAACTGGGGAGAAGTAACAGTAAGTGCCATCTGTCATTACCCACAGGGTGCCTGTGGCCCTCTGGGTGGTTCTCTAGCCCTTTGCTGCTTCTCCTGCAGGAGGACTGCCCAGGCCTCCTGACCCCCAAAAATAAGCCCAGGGAGCTCCCTGCCATTCCCTCCTAGCCCGTGTGACCCAACATGGCAGCTTCTCTGATGAGAACAGGCCACCTGTGAGGCTCAGGACTAGCCAAAATGTTGGAAGGGAGGGCAAATGGCAGACACAGTGGCAAATCTTCAATCCAGGCCCAAGCTAAAAGTTCTGAGCAGGATTAGAAAGAGAGCTCTTCAGTCCCTTCATCCCAGGTGCAGAAAGAAGGAGCCTACCAGGCCCCAAAGAAGGAATAGGAAACCGGAGGAGCCGCCTAGGACTCAGGGAAATCTTGCCAACAGCAGGAAAGACACGAAGGCCTCTGTTGACTTATAGGCCTCCAGGGACTGGGCTGTGTCATCTGTGTCCTCTTGGGCAGAGCCAGTAACAGCCTGTTGTCACTAACAGGGATGAAAAATGACAGACGGGCCCCTCTGCCCAGCATGGCCAGCCTCCTCTGCCCCCGAGGAGCCCCCTGGACCAGGCCCACCCATTCCACCATGGCCAAAGCAAGGCCCAGTGTCGGTTTTATAGCCTGGTTTAGGGCTGCTCGATACAAGCCCAGATGGCATTCCACCAGTATGTCATAGAAGCCAAGCACGTCTCTCAGGGCTGACACTGGGCACGGGCAGGGCATGGATGGCGTGCCTGGCCAAAAATTTGGAAATCACTGCTCTAAAGACCAGTGTTCACTTTGCACACTTGAATGCCACCCCCATGCTTTTCTCAGCTACTCACCGTAGTAGAAGTTCATATGTCTGTGGCTCTTTAGTGTGTATACCATGCCTCACAACCTCCCTGCCACGCTGTGAGAGGGTGTGATGACTCCCCATTTACAGAGGAAGAAGCCAAGACTCAGGAAACACCAAGTGCAGACTCCAGGCCAGCAGGACCACAGCTGCCCCTTGCAAGGGTGTCTACGTGAGGACCCAGTGTGCCACGTGGACCCGTAACCCCTCTGCTGAAGATCCCTTTGCTGCTTGCCGTTTGTCTACTTCCCAGCCTGAATGATGATGCTCCCCCTGCACCCTGATTCCATGCATCCAGACGTGGTCCTGGGAAATGCCCAGGACAAATGGAACATGTAGGATGGGGAGCAGGGCCATGGCCCCCCCTGCACATGGGGCTCAGGGCTCTTCGGATGCCCCTCCACGTGACACGGACATGTCTCATCTCGGTGAGTATGATCTAGATTGCTTTTCGGCCCCCAAGTAACCCACCACGGAGCCTCAGACATGCAGTGTAGACATATCTGTTTGTGTGCTGGATCCAAACCCTGGCTACTGTCCTGGTCCATTCCCTCTTTGGACAATCACCTGATCTCAGAGCCTATTGCCTCATCTGTGAAAGGGGGCTCCCAGAAGTGCTGCGGGATTCAGTGAGACAGGAAAGGGGTGACGGCACCTCACCTGTGCTGGCAAGCCGACTCTTAGCCCTGGGTCTTCCAGGAAGGGGTCTGAACAACTTGGAAACACGGAGCATGCCAGCATGGTTTCTACACTGAGGCCCAGGCCTGCTGTCAAGCACTGCATCACAGTGTCCCCAGCCCCACCCTCCTTGGGACAATTAGGCAGATGGGGCCTCAGAGCACAGCATAGACCCAAGAAGGCATGTCCAGTGAGCAGTGCTTTGAAGCTGGCACTTTGTCTGGAAGGAGGTCTGGCTGCCGTCTACAGAGTGTGGATGCACCACTGGAAACGGATGCCCCAGACCAAAGGGCTCTCTCTCATCTCTACCAGGCTTCCTAGGCCTCCGAGACAATCTGGCACAGCGTGGACTGCATGGGCAAGGACACAAACAGCTCTCGGAGGGGCAGCTGGAACTGACACAGGCCAGCTGGCATCAGCCTGCCGGGAGACCTCCCCTCCCTTTCTGTGTCCTGACCCCCCGGCTGTGTGACCCCACCTGAGTGCCCTCACTGTTCTGTGTCTCTGTCCCCTCATGGGAGATGGAGACAATCCTAGCACTGATTTCCTGAGGTTTAAGCCTGGGGGATTAAGTGAAACAATCAGACAGCTCTGTCCATATGCAGTAAACCAGCCTTCAACACAGCCTTAGCTCCTAGGGTTCTCTCCATCCCGCTGGGTCTGCCTCTGCCCCCAGTCTCCATCAGATGAGCTTACGCTACGTGCCAGGCTGTGCCAGGTAAGGGGACAGAGAAACAAGGGAGCCTCAACTGAAGGACAGAGACATGTAATTGACCAAGACTGCTGTGCGCAGACCTGTGGCCAAGGGGACACCACCATCATGGTGCCCCGACATGGCAGCCCAGGGCAGGGCATATGGGTCTGCCATTGAAGGCTAAGGCAGCCTCCACAAGGCTGGGTCGATGTCCTAAAGCTGCAACCCTCCTCAGCATTTTGCACTCCCCCCCCAAAAAGGAAAGCCTCACAGATACAAAGACAAGCCTCCCCAGTGTGGTGTCTTCAGTCCTAGAGGACAGGCAGGGAGACAGCCGTGGATCAGGACCTTCTCCAGGCTTCTCTTCTGCCACACCCAGGGGGAAACACAGAGCCGTGTGAGGTTCATTCTCACAGATGAGGCCTGCCAGTTGCCCATCAAGCTCTCACAGCCTCTGTTGGGGGATGTTGGGGCTGCGACACAGAGTTAGTCCACACTGCCACCTCCAAGCCCACTCCCCAGGCCTCAGAGGCCCATGTTAGGGGGCCCAGGTTTCTGCACTACCTCTTGCCTGGCCCCTACCTCCATACACACGCATGCACACACACGTACAAACACCCTTTCCCCCCTCAGACGTCCCCATCTCCTGAGGGTACACCGCTGGGTACCCTGCAACCGTGTTGTCGGAGAATGTGTGCCTTAGGCAGCCTAAGTGGGAAAGGAGCCCCTGGGCCAGACTGGCTCCTCGCCCTCCCTTTCCAGGAGGTGGAAGCATGGTCTGCGGTGAGGGTTACAAGTCTGGCCTGGCCATATCACGCATGCCAGCTTCGCTACTGGCCTCCGTGCATCTGTTTTGTTGCTTTCCTGGCCAGGCTCAGCAGCTGCACTCTCAATAGCAAGCAGCTCATGGGGTCCTCCAGGCTGTCAGGTCCTCTCCAAAGTGAGGACTGGACCCAGAACTTTCCCTGGTCCTGTGGAAAGCTGGGGAGGACATGCTGTGCTCAGCTCCGCATCCATCCATCCATCCATCCTACCAGCTTCCTACCTCATCTTCTCTGAGGCCCTCTGAAGCCCCAGGCCTGCCAGACTGGCCCAGCCGAGTTCTCTGGGAGCAGCTTTGAGGCGGAGTTAAGAGCATCGTCTTGGCTAGGGAGCCCCAGCCACGAAGGAAGCTGGGGCACAGGATCAGACAGAGAGCAGTCAGGCTGTGACGCAGACGTGACCCTTCTCTGCCAGGCCCAGCAAGCTCCAGAGCAGATAGCTGCCAGGAGTCCCCCTTGGGCTGGAAGACCTATGTCCTGGCATTACCGCCGTGCCTGGTGGTGACAAAACCTGCCCCAGGAGGAGTGTACCGAGGCTAGAAGGCAGCCAAGGCCACCAACTAACTACACCCCTGGCCGCTGGGCAGTAGCGAGGCCACTCTTAAAGGGGGACCAGCAATACACCCCAGAGCCTCCCGTGGTGGCCTTATAAGCAGAGGCAAGAGGCAGGGACGGCCAAGCCCCATGCCCAGGGGCTGGTGGGCCAAGGTGCTATGAAGATGTCAGAAGCACCTGCCCTGGGAGGACAGGGAGACTGTGAGAGTGACACCCGAGATTCGAGCTTGACGGTGAGTGACGGTGCCCAGCGGGAAAGGGGAAAATGCCACCAACCTGGGATCAGTGCGTACAAGGTCACAAGATGGTAGTCGCAGTGAAGGCCTTGGACTGCGTGGCTTCAGGGCTGTTCTGGAGCCCGGGTCCTGGCCCTTTCCGGGAGGCTGGCAGGAGTTTTCTATTTCAGGCTTCTCAAATTGGCCTGAAACCATAGAGCCTAGGGCTGTCCCAAGCTCACTTCCTCTCCGTCCCCATCATTTTTATTTGGAGCGTGGAATCAGAGCACGCTGGCCCCACTGCAGGGCTCTTGTTTCCTGCAAACAACCTTGGCCTTGTCTGTCTGGCTCAGGGGTGCTGGTTATGGAGGCAGGGCCAGCGACGGGGTGAGTTACCAGCTAAACCCAAACCACCCTGTTAATGTGCAGCTGGAGGGACCATTGTTTTTTGCCTCAGGAGGCGGCTCAAAAGCCAGGGTTGCTTTTGGTCATGTTCAGTCTTGTGCTGGAGCTCTGCAGTCCTCATGGGGGTGAGCAAAAGGGATGGGTGTCCGCCCTGAGGGCCAGAGCAAGGAGGGCAGGGGAGGAAGTGGCACCCTGTGGGGCTCTGTCCTTTGCTGGAATTTAAGGGGGCCTCTAGCTCCTCAAAGAAATTCCTCTTCATCTCCTTCCTCCAAATTATCATCAGGACCAGGCCAGGCCCCAGACCATGGCTGGCACAGTTCAGGCCTGGGATCTGCCTGCCTCCAGCACAATCAGACATCTATGCTGCTACCATTTTCCCCCTTTAATTTGATTCTCATTGGTAGCCCACAAAGCTGGGGCAAGAGTTACTTTCAAATAAGAATCTCTTTTGTTTACTGAGCATAAGCTTCCATTCCATCAGGGGGAAAAAAAAAAAAATACAGGGCCCCTACCGTCAAATTTCTCTTGGAAACCAGGCCTTTATTTGGAGGCAAAGCATCTGAAGAAATTGAGCTCTGGGACCCTGCTCTGTCCAGCAGAAGTCCCAGCAGCCCCTCACGCTCCGCCGTGTGAGTATACCCACCAAGGGCCCTGTCAACACACACATTGGTTCAGCCCCCCACCCCACCCCCCAAGCTGGTGCTGAGACCCTGGGTGTCCCACTCCGTCCCCAGGTGATGTCCATGCTGCTGCCCTACGGGCCACAGTGTCTCAAGGGTGGAGGATCTCGCCAGAACGGTGTTCTCCAGAGGGTCCTCTGCGCAGACCCCAGAGGCCAAGTCTTCATGGCACTCTTGGTGGAGGCAGCAGACCCTCCCAGCCCCACCGCAATGCAAAGAGAACTGGCAAGCTATGACCTGCAGTGGCGCTAGGAAGGGAATGTCCACCTGCGTGCCTCCCAGACCGCGGGAGACCTCAGAGTGGGCAAGGTGTGCCGGGAGGGGAGAGGTGCAACAGAGGGGCCACAAAATGACAGGTCTGGAGGGGACCCAACATCCGAGTTACCAGCAGAGAACGCAGCCTGCAAAGGAAATGGGGAAGGAGCACACCAGGAGGGCACAGAGACGCACAGGTAAAGGGTTTTGGGGAAAACGAGACGGGAAATGGCGCGCATGCGCCAATGTTCCCGCGGACTCAGGCGGAGAGGTGTTCCCTGGTTTGGGTTCAACAAGGTGCTCACTCAGCTCGAGGGGCTGCAACCCGCATTCCAGCAGAGCGGACTTGCAGAGGGAATCGGGTGGAAGCCAGTGAGCAGAGGAGGGGCGTGGGCGTGAGGCTGGGAAACAAGAAATCTGGTAAGAAAAGAGAGAGTGAAAACAATAGTGGGGGTGGGGGGAACTGAGTCACTTTTCTTTATAAGAAGGTAGAGTGAAGCAGAAACCTGCAAGTAAGGGAAAATAAAGGAAATGACAAGAGCAGAAATGGGCCCCCCAAAGGCAAAGCCCCAGAAAGCGTGCACCCCAGGATGCGTGCTAGAGGATGTTCTGGAAGGAGGGCTCCCTGGGTTCGGTGGCAGCTGCAAGGTAGCAGCCGAGAGTGAAAGGGATATGGGAGATAGCCATGGGGGAGAATGGGGTTCGGAGGGCTCTGCTGGGCACACACGGGTGGTCCGATTTTCTCCACAGCATGAAAGAGTCCAGTGTCAGCTCTGAGAAGGGGTAGTCGCGTCAGTCCATGGCTGGGGCATGGCCAAGGGCACTCAGCCTGGGCAGAGAAAAGCCCGAGACTGAGACCTAAAGAACCCTGCAAAGGAAAGTCTGCGGTGCTTCATGGACTTGAGCGGGAGAGGGATGGATGAAGGCAGGCAGGAACCAGGAGTAGGGAGAAAACAGAGGGAGCAATGGTCTGGGGGGTCTGATACTGTGATTCCAGCTTGACTAGTTGAGAGCACTATAAGGAAGGATGTTATGCAGGAAGCGAGAGCATTTAGTTCTGGATGATAAGGTGGGTGGGAGGTGTAGGAGCAGTCCATCATTACCACTTTTGGGTGAGAAGCTGGAGTCCAGGAAAGGGGAGGACCATCACCCCCAACATTGCTGCCTAGGATGACTCCAGAATCTCTCAGCTCAGTGGGGACTCATCCAGCACCCCGTTCCTGGGATGTGGGCCCATGGAAAATCACATTCCCAGGACAGCACCTCTTCTGCTGATGGTCCCCCACGTGTGCGGTGGTGAGAGCTGAGAACCAGTCCTCCACGAATGGGGAGACACCCTGGTCTGAGCCTGCAGTCAGACATAGGGCACTGTGGTCTCTGGGGAGGCTCCAGGGAGGCAGTCTTGTCTTTCCAGGACAAGGACCATCTCTGGGGGCTGGCCTTATCTACCCAAATGACCCAGGAACAGGGGAGATGCCACCAGCACTCATAGGGTGAAGGTGAGATGACATATGACATGGGGCTTTGGAGCAGCTATTGTTTCAGAAAGAAACAGAGGGAAACACAGCAAGGCAGGCAAAGCTCTCCTGAAGAGATGGATTCTTATCATTTTTTTTTTCCTGCTTAAGAGACTGACAATTTATGTCCCCTAAGCTGACTGTAACTGTCACCATTAGATCCCACTCAACTCTGGCTATGTAAGTGTTACATACATTATCTAATTTAATTTCCATAACAACCATGAACTTGAAGCAATGTGAAGTGGTGGGGCACCTGGGTTGCTCAGTCGATTAAGCAACGAACTCTTGGTTTTGGCTCAGGTCATGATCTCAGGGTTTTGAGATTGAGCCCCAAGTAGGGCTCTGCACTGAGCTTGGAGACTGCTTGAAATTATCTCTCTGTCCCTCCCCCTCGACCTGCCCCCAAAAATGACATCAAAGGCACAAACAAAGAAATTGGTTAATTGGGCTTTGTAAAACATTAAAACTTTTGTATATCAAGTGACGTTATCAAGAATGTGAAAGGACAACTTATGGCATGGGAGAAAATATTCACAAATCAAGGATCTGACAAAGGTCTAGTATCCAGAATGCATAAAGAACTCCTACAGTGTAATAATAATAAAAAAAAAAACAATTAAAAATGGCCAAAGGAGCAAAGTAGACATTTTTCCAAGGTGGATTTACAAACAGCTAATAATACATGAAAGATACTTGACATCGTTGGTCATTAGGGAAAATCAAATCAAAGCTGCAATGAGATACCACTTCACACCCACTAAAATGACTATAATAAAAAGGCAGATGATAATGAGTGTTGGCAAGGATGTGGAGAAATTGAAACTCTCATACACAGCTGATGGAACGTAAAATGGTGCAGCTGCACTGGAGAACACTTTGGCAGTTCCTCAAGAAGTTAAACCAAGAATTACCATATGACCCAGCAATTCCACTCTCAGGCATATACTCAAGAGAAATGAAAACATCTGTCCACAGAAAATCTTGCATTTGAAGGTTTGTAACAGGATTATTCATAATAGCCAAATGATAGAAACAACCTAAGTGTTATAAATGGGTAAATGGATAAACAAATTATGGTTTATCTAGACCCTGGAATAGTATTCAGCCATAAAAAGGAAATGAAGTACTGATCCAAGGTACAATGGGAATAAACCTCATAAACATTTTGCTAAGTGAAAGAAACCAGACACAAAAGGTTACGTATTGTATGTTTCCGTTTATATGCTCTATCCAGAGTAGGCAAATCCACAGAGATAGAAAGCAGATTAGAAGTTACCAGGGCCTGGGAGAAGGGGTAACTAGAGAGTGATTACTAGTGAATATGGGGTGTTTTACGGGGTTACAAAAGACTTTTGAAGTTAGAAAGAGCAGATGGTTGCACAGCATTGTGAATACAAGAAACAGCCCTGAATTGTACACTTTATTAATTGTGTGACATTATGTGAATGTCACCTGTCAGCTGTATAGAGAGGAACTACAGGAAGATGGAAAGGGCCAGCTAAGTCTGAAAGCGACACTGTAATTCACATCCCCCACCTGTTCACATCTGGGCTGGGGACAGGTGGACTCAGGCTGTGGGTGAAGAAGGTCAAGGCAGGTCCTGGTCACTTGTCCCGGGCCTGGTGAGACCTCATTTGAATCAGAGCCCCAGCCTCCTCTGCCCGATCACCATGGTGCCCAAAGTCAGCTCTGACAGTGTGTAGCTGCAGTCGGAGGGGGGCGGGGGTAGGCTAGGGAAAACCACCGACTAACAGGTAGCAAGGGGATTCACAGTGGGAGGAGCAAGGACGGATTTCTTACCCTTCCTTAGATTAACCCTTTGTTGCCTCCTTCCCTAAGGTTAAACGTATTCTTCTAATTAATGTTCAGTCCACTAACAACCATCTTCTGGCCCCTTGAAACTTTAGAACAGAACGTGTCTCCGAGATCACCTTGTCATCCCAGAGATGAGGAAATGAGGCCTAGAAAGGAGAAAGGAGTTAGTAACAAAACACAATTAGAACCATGAATTTTGTCACCTGGGCCATTTCATATTTATGGACACATGAGTCACTGCTTCGAGGGCAGAAGTAAGGTTGCTGGAAGGAAGGAACAAGGCTTCAGTATAGTGTGGTGATGGAGAAGAACAATGTCAGGGGAATTCTTAAACTAGGAGGAGAGGGAAATGACAGCGCATGCAAGAATTTCCATGCATCCCATCCCTGCCATGGGTCCCCAGGCATTGAGGGGAGGGAGGAAAGACCGGTGCGCAGTGAGGGAATCAGAACGCCTGAGTGCGAGCCCTAGGTCTGCAAACTGGCACAGGCCTCAGATCGGACAAGCTGCTCAACACATGTCAGCCTCTCGACTCCCCTCAGTCCCCAGGAAGAAGTGGGCCAGCAGCCTAGGGCCTCTGTTGGGCTAGAGCATGACCTCGACGGCTGTGCCAGCCTCACCCTCTTCAACAAGGAGGCTGAGAGCCACGAATGGGCTGGAGGGAGCCAGGCTATGTCCTCAGGGAGAGGAAGAGTCACCATCGATAGGGCCATTTCCTGCTCCCCCAATTCTGCTCCCAGTACCCCCACCATGGGAAGCGTGGAGCAGACAACCGCACCTCCCAGGTCTGGCTGGCCACCAAGGTGTTGTCCCCCCAGCGGCCAGGACCCACCGGGGCTGTCCTGGCTGGGCTGTGACTCACAGCTGGCAGGCCTCTGGCTTGGTGTTATTTTGAGATCCGGATCCGTGATGGGCTTATGTGACAGCTTTGTCCTCTCAAACCCCTTTGATTTGTGAATCTCCCTCTGTGGCTTGTGGGGGACTTTCAGGCCCTGCTGTTTCTGGGCTCCGGCATCCCCTGGGCTGGGCAGGC
Source organism: Enhydra lutris kenyoni (assembly GCF_002288905.1). Taxonomy (NCBI): domain Eukaryota; kingdom Metazoa; phylum Chordata; class Mammalia; order Carnivora; family Mustelidae; genus Enhydra; species Enhydra lutris. The sequence goes on along the minus strand of NW_019154096.1, from coordinate 39,025,945 downwards.
CGGGCCGGCTGGAGACGGGGTGGCAGATGGAGGCGGGAGCGGCAGAGTGCTGGGCTGAGCAGCCGCTGGCCTGGGCAGCCAGGCTTCACTTCCAGGCAGCGTGGGGCTGACTGGGTGGTCGTGGAAGAATGATAAGTGCCTGTTCCGAGCCAGTTATGAATGGCCAGATCGCAAACCGCAGGGCTGGACAAGGGCTGCCCTGCGGTGCTTGGGCCTGGGCCCAGAGCTCTCTATAGTGTCTGTGAGGTTTAGGGGCAGACCGGAGAGGAGCTGCCCGGGACTCGTGGGGCAGCCAGCCCTTGGGAAAGAGTGCATGGGGCCTGGGAGTGTTCTGCTAGCCAGGAAAGGCTGCAGGCCTGTCAGACGAGGTCTGTGGGACCCTGTTTGTGGCACTTAAGCCAGGCAGTGTTACTGAAGAGGAAGGGCAGCAGAGCCAAGGACATCTGGGTTCAAATCCTCGCTCCACTCTAGCTGGTGCTAAGACTTTGGGCTGATTATTTAACCCCCAATCTCCCACCTATAGAATGGGATTATGAGACCCATCTCTCCACTGGGAAAGGTTTCACTGAGCTCTAACATATACAAACATGCTCAGCATTATATCTGCTTAGCAAATGCAGTCACATGCGCGTGCACACACACACCCACGCACCCATGCATGTCCGCATGCGTGCCCCAGCAGCCAGCCTCCTCCCGCCTCCGTGGGGCAGGGATGGCTTCTTCTCAGTTAGTTGCCCCCTGGCCAGGTGTTCCCTCCAACCTTATGGATCCATGAATCCTTCCTGAGATTGCCACGCTGCCAGGTCAGTGAGGGCCACTTCCCAGCTGAATCCAGCACACACACTACCATCTCTGCCCACTGCTACCTCTCAACACCAGCTCTGCAGACGCTTGAGTCAACAGGGCCTTGTCCGGCTGCCATAAATCGTATGGATACAGGTGTTCCTTCTAGCTAGACCTTTAGCTGCCAGTCGGCAAATCCGCCTACAGAAGAGGAGAAATGCAAACCCCACATCAAGGCTTACAGAATGAAAGAAGGAGGGGCTACTGAGAAGCCTCGCAGATCCAGCAAGATGCCGTGTGCCCCAGGGTTTCAGGGTCTCGGCCCCGGTGCTTCTCCCACCTGGAGCAGACAGCATGAGAGTCACATCTTATGATGCAAACGTCTGTGTGGGGAAGAGGTCTTACGTGTCACTCTGCCTGAGTGACACTCTGCCTGAGCCCCATGTGGTGACGTATAGCCACACAAAGACCTACAGAAGCTTCTGCTGGACCCCACCAGAGGCAGGCGTTCGCCCCACTTTGGGTAGCTTTTGTCAGCAAGGCCTGCAGGCGTTGAACCCCTGACCCATGAAACTTGGAGTGGTTGAATCCTATTCTGCTGTCTGGGGCCACACTGCTCCTCGTTCCTCAACACACATGCTAATGACACCCTACAGCTTCTGTGAGTCTTCTCCTCCCCAGAAAAACCCACAAACCATTGGCCCACCTTTCCTTTCAGGGAATGGCTTCCAAAGTCCCACTGCCTTCTGCTGTCACTCAAAAAGAACAAATGCACCAACTTCACCCTGGAAACAGAGAGCCCTGAGGAGGCCTCTAGGGAACCAGCTTTCCCCTGGACCACCTCATCTCGAGGGCCTCATCAAAGGCCCCAGCCCCCTCTCCCCAGGGGCCAGGGTGCTCTCTTTGGTCCTGCATGGGCTGGGGCTGGTCTGGGTGTCTGGGACCCTCACCTTCACCCCCAACCATGGCAGCTTTGATCTGGTAACTCTCAGGTTTTCCATCAGAATTCAGAGAGCAATAATAGTAACTGTTTGCTTGTAAAGTGTTTGGGGCTCAGAGGAGAAAAGGTGTCAGACAAGTGTGAAATGTTATTACTGGCACAGGCCAGAGATGGGAATGGAAAATCACCAGCAGAAAGTGGGAACTCTGAGGAAGCCATTTGTCAGCTACTCTGGACAAATGGATCTAAAAATAGGGGTCTCCGCTCTGCAGCCAGGCACACCCCAGGTCAGCCAGGGGGACTGGAGGGGAGGCAGGTAAACCCAGAGGCAATTTCCTGCTTTCTGACCTCCACACCACTGTGCTCATACAGTAGCCATGCCTTTGGTCTGAACACCTACTCCCCATCGCTCATGGTGGGAGGTCACCCTGGCCCAGGTGCCCAGATCCCTGAAGAAGCCTCTTGGATAAAAGGCCACTACACCCACATCGGGTGAACCAATCTAGTTTTCAAACAGGAAGACAAGGCAAGTTAACATGTACAACATGAGGCCTACAAGGGCAGACAGTAGAACAGACTCAGCGGACATATAGAGAATTCAGTAAACAAAAAAAAACTCTAATTAGCACTCTCAAAAATTCAGGAAGATAGTACATTCATAAAAGAACATTCTAGAAACAAAACATCTTCTTAGACGTTTTAAATGTGTTCCGCCATGCCACCATTCCCCAGATCATCATCAGTAAATGAACCAAGAGATAAAGTCAAGGAAATATGGCAGAACATAGAGCAAAAAAGCAAGGAGAAGGAACTCCATATTAAAATGACTCATATATCCTATTACAATGAATGATAAAAAACACCATATAACATTTTAAAACATTGAGGATAAAGAGAAAATCATGAACACAGAGAGAGACTACAGAAACACCTATAAATGAATAAAAATAAGACTGGCGTTTTGTTAACAAAAATTGTTGGAAATGTGGCAGATTTTTAACACATACCATGAGTGGGATGACTTAATAAGGATGCTAATCCTCCCCTAATTAAATCAAATGTTGGATGATTCTCCCTGACTCCTGGCAGCTAAAGCTTATGTATGGACAATTTAAGACTCCCACTGAGAATGCTGAATCTGAAAGCAGTCGTGTCCGGAATCAGGAGACAGTTCAGAATTCCCGCTGGCAGCAGTGATGGAGACGGTAGTGGTAGGTGCTGGTGGCAGTGGCGGTGATGGAGAAGGGGCGATGGCGATGGAGGTGGTGGAGGGTGATAACGGTGGGATGGCGGCATCCAGGAGCCAGGGTCAACTGTAGACCATAGCCGCAGAATCCAGAGAACAGCCTCTTGGCAGCAAGCATCTGGGAACAAGGGCACGAGGGTACCAGAGTGTCTCCACAGTAGCCACAGTATCCCACTGTCCCCACAGTATCATTTTACTGTGTTCTTGGTCCGCTGGCCTCCTTCCAATATGACTTGTTTTTTCCCCAAAACTCATTTCCAAACACCCTATCCCTTCCCTAAGACATCTAGTATCCTTCTAATAAATCCCCTTAAATCAAACTAGTCTCCACTGTTTGCAACCAAGAAAGCAGACGGACTGGCGCAAAGTGTGTTCTAATCTTAAGTACAAGACAGGCTTCTGTAAGCAAGGTATGAAAGCAGAAATATTATTTTGGAAAGTAAAGGACTGACTCAAAGAGCCACAAAGATTGGGAACAACCCCATAGAAAAAAGAAGGGACATGTTACTGAATGACATATCATAGAGGAAGGAAGACTGATAAACATATAAGATGCTCAATTTCCCTAATAATCAACCAATTTCAGATTAAAACAAAATACCATTTTTGTCCTCCAGGCTGGCAATAAATGTAAACAATATATGATATTCAAGGTGTAACTTGGTGGAAGGCAGGCTCTCTTATAGTGCACCGGGGAAAACAAAGACTTATGACTTTGGAGAATGGGTGGTATCTCCCAGTACTTGAAGTGGGATTTCTTCTACTCAAAAATGTTATAATGTCAAAAATGTTAATTCTAAGTATTTATCCTATAGAAATACTTGAACAAACCACACAGATGTTAACAGCTGGATTATTTATAAGAGTCAAAAATCGTAGATAACCTAAATATCACCAATAAGGGAATGGTTAAACAAAATATGGAAAACACAGAAGGAATTCAAATGTGTTAAAATTCTCTACTGGTCTAGAAGTTTCCTTGGTTTATTCAGTGGCAGAAAAAAAAAGCAATTGCAAAACACACACACACACACACACACACACATATATGTGTATATATATATATATGTTTTGATATATGATATATATATCATATAGAATGTATATATACACATATATGTATATATATGTGTATATATATATATATAAAATTCCATTTCTCATCAAAACAATGATCATAGTTTACTCATACACCTCTGTAACAGATAATATTATAAAATGAGCATGTTTGACTTTCATGGTTTTTCAGAAAAACTAAAAGTAGAAAGGAATTGAAGTCAACAGGAATCCTAGGGATAAATCACCAGGAGTAATTCAACAGTGTCACGTGTCCTTGTGAACCTGCTGGGATTGGGGGTTCAGTATGGGTCAGACCTTCCCCTCTGTCCTGTGCCTTCCTGCAGGGGGTAGGTGGGGGAACCTAAACGGGTGCCTGGTTTTATCCTATGGCCTCCAAAAAATTGCTTTTGAGCCTAAGTCAAGCTAACAGGGAAACACTGAGAAGAGTAGTAGTTATCTTGTTAAGAACCACCCGGGTCCCTTAATGTGCCATCTGAGGAGTGAAACTAACTGGAAAGAAAGTCCCCACGCAGTAAATGGAATCACAGACAGCTGAAACGATGTTTGCTTGACCCAGTAAGTACAATATACAGTGTCCATGGCACATCCTGATGGAATATTACTAGGGGGCTGCCTATATTTTGCAACCTGACGTCTCTTTGATTTATGAAGCCAAAACAAATGACAGGCGGGCCTAATAAAAATTCTTTAAAGATTTAGCCTCACTTTCCATTCCATTTTGTAGAGAAGATGAAAAGATGTGCACACCCATAATGGGACCAAGTGAAAGAAAGTTATGAACCATGCATGATCGGGTCGCCCGTTCATCTGTGTGAGGGGCATTTCTGCTGTCAGAAGGGGGGCTTCCAGGCAGGGCGGGTCCTGAGGCAGGAGCGCAGCTCCATCTGGGGGAGGCCTGAATGATATAAACATTTTTTCCCCTGTTGGTCTATGGCCTGGCTCGGGGGGAACCTGTAGAGCTGGCTTGCCCAGAAGCTGGGCTCCTGAAAAGTTATCCCCAGCTCCCGTTCTCAGTGGGTCTTGTCTTTCAAAAGAATCTGGAGAAGCTTCCTAAGAGAAAGAGAGAATGTAATGTTTTCATGAGGGAATGGGCTGGCCCTTCCCTAAGTCCCTTAAGGACACTCACACAAAGCCCGAGAGCAAGTAACAGCCCAAGTCATAGGATGTAGTGGGCTTGGGTGTAACATGGGTTTGGTTTCAAACCCCACCTCTGAGTAACTTTGGGTAAGTCACTTCTCTGAGCCTTGTTCTCCTCTTCTGTGAAGTGGGCATGATACCATCTTTTTTACCAGACTGGTATACTTATTAAATGAGATGATTTATTTAGTTAGCTCGGGGGCCCTAAGAGAGTGCCACAATCTGGGGGCTTGCAGAACAGAAACTCATTGTCTCAGTTACACCAGAGGAGGCCTGAGCCAGATAGACACCTGAGGCTTGATCTCAGGAGCCTAGAAGTTCAAGATCAAGGTGTCAACAGGTTGGGTTCCTTCTGAAGGCTGTAAGGAAGAATGTGTGACTACCAGTCCTGTGGCTTTTGGTGGTTTTCTGTCAACCCTTGATGTTGCTGGCTTGTAGAAGGATAACGCCACTCCCTGTCTTCATTTGCCTGTGAGGTTCTCCCAATGTGTGTGTTATCTGTCTCCACATTTCTCCTTTTTTTCAAATAAAGACAGTGTGACTGATCAGCAGCCAATAACCTCATCTTAACTAACTACATCTGCAATGACTATTTCCAGATAAGTTCACTGTCTTTGGTACTAAAGGTTAGAACCTCAGCATATGAACTTTTGGAGGACACAATTCAACCCATAACAAGTAATGTATGTAGAAATGACTGTCCTATCATATTTCCTTTTGCTATCCTCTGAGTGTAAAGAGGTCATGAAGGGGGGAAGGAGACCCCCCTTGTCTGAGGTTGCATCTCCAGGTGGGGTGATAGCCACCCTATACTCTGTTCCTGTCCTATGAGTGTCCCCCTCAATGAGGCCATCCTGGTGTTCACCTCCTCAGCAGCCAGCGCCATCCACCCCAAGCCCCAGGGGTTCCTGTCTGCTCTCATCTGCTGGTAGATCCATGTCTTACTGACACAGGTTCTGTTTAGGAGCAAATCTGCCTCTGTTCCTTGTCGTGTCCCCATCCTGTGATTGCTGAAAGCCAAAATCTGCCACGCCATCACTGTGCAGCCCCAAATGAGCCAGGGTCTGGCAGGTTCGAATGAGGCTTTGAAGGATCCAGGAAGGGACCAGCAGCTTCGATACAAAGGTGAAACCTGTTCAAATGTCTGCTCCCCCAACATCCTACTCCAGAAGCTCCCCCAGTCACATACAAAGGGTTCCTGTCTTCCTGGGCAACAACACAGAAGCCTACAGACCAAGCCACCAAATCCTTGGCATGGATGTTGATCTGACACCTGTTAAAGCTCTCCACTGCTCAGAAAGGACACAAAGAAAAGAGTGCACAGAACAGGGTCCCCAGTAACCCCAGTTTCCCTGGGCAAGAGCAATAGGACATCAGCAAGTCTTCACAGAGTCAACTGGAGGAGAGAACGCTATGCTCAGAAGGCCATGGGTTAAACCCTGGCGCCTACTCTACTTACCCATTTGATTGCCAACTTATCACCAAACCTCAGCGCCTCCAGGTCTGAATCGTAAACATTAGGTCAAGGCTACTGCCCCTTGTTATAAAGACTGAGGGAAAAAACATGTAAAGAGTCATGAAGAGCAGGACTTGAATGCAAGTATTTCTTGGCAGGGACATTTCTGCATCATGCACGCCTTACAGTACACACAAAGCATTTCCAAGTAGCCTCAGAGGTCCCTCCAAGCATACTGAGCACTAAGTAATTTTCTCATCCCGCCTTTTATTTAGTGATGTTATCAATTCCAGGTCTCATAAGCTGAAGTCCTAAACCCCAATAGGAGGGTATTTGGAGACGGGGACTTTGGGAGATAGTTAGGACTAAATGAGGTCATGTGGGTGGATCCTCATAGTGGAATTTGTCCCCTCATAGGAAGCGGCACCAGAGCTAATTCTCACTCGCGCTTGCTCTCTCTTCCCCAACCACATGAGGACAGAGAGTAGGTCGCATCTACAAGCCAGGAGGAGGGTCCTCCCAGAATCCAACCATGCTGACCCATTGGTCTCAGACTTCCACCCACCAGAACCCTGAGAAAACAATGTCTGTTATTAGGCCGCCCAGCAGGCGGGGTTTTGTTATGGTGGCCCAAGCAGACTGAGATGAGGAAGAAACCATTTTCTTTCACTTTAATTAGGAACGTGTTCCCTGTTTCTTATAAAAAATGTAAATGTACCCAAGAACGTTAAGAGAAAAATGTAGTTCTCCTTACAGAATGGCTGAGAGAGAAAATGGAACAGTGCGCGTATATTGAATAGCCAAGCTGGCTGGCAAGATGACCACTAGCCACAGCTGGTTACTGAGCTCTTGCAACGTGTCTGGTCCAAACTGAGATGTGTAGTAAGTGGGAGCTACACAATGGGTTTCCAAGACTTACTCCAAAAAAGAAGGCAAAATTAATCATTTTATATTGATTACCATGTCCGACTGCCAATATTTTGGATCCACTGAGCTTTAAAAAATATTAATGGAATTATTTACCTGGTTTTCCTTTTTTTCATGTGGCTATGGGAAAATACAACATTACATATCTGGCTCATATTTGTGGCTCTCATTCTGTTTCTATTGGATGGTGCTGGTGTAGAGGCTGAGGCCACAGACAAAGCCTGGGCCTTTGAGTCAACGGCTCTGTACTCCAATCCAAACTGTCATTACCAGCTTTGTCAATAAGGGCAAATGATTTTACCTCCATGACCCCTGGTTTTCCCGTGTGTGGAATGGAGATAAGGATGCATTTCACCTTGTGATGGTGAGGATCAGGAGGAGTCAAGCACATAGAAGGCCTAGCAGAAGTTGTTACCTAGGAGAAACCCCATAAATGATTGTTTCCAAATCCCTCGCTCGCAGAAAGGGAAAAGCAGGCTATCCACACTTTCTTATTTGGCACCATAGCAGGGCTGGGGGCCTCACAAAGATGGAGCTCCGAGCAGACACAGGGAGCAAGCACAGGTTAAACCACACAGAGAAAGTCCTCAGAGTTATTCTGCATGAAAAGGTTTGAGTTTTGAGGGGAAGATTGTATTTGACTTAATCTGCTTGTGTTTCTTTAAAACATGGATTTTGTCCTTGATAAGTAGAGAATTGTGACAGATCAGTGTTGTGGCTGTGTGTTATAAAGGAGGATGGTCTCCTGACCACCCCCCCCACCCCTGCTGCCATGAAGCTCAGAAGCCTCACATGGGGCTCTCAACTCCTGGTCACAGGGGCCTCACAGTGGCTCCAGGAACCACACGTGATGGCACTCCTTGGGGTCTGGAGATAGACAGCTTCATACAGCCAGTCTGCAAAATATAATTGAAATGAAATACAGTTGAGATACCCCAAATATCCCGTCATGTTTTGTCCTGGCTGTGACTCTAAGCTGGGTCTAAGACCAGGCTGGGCTGGACTGTGGCTGCCCACACTCCTTGATGTGGCAGATGGAGTCTCGAGGCCTGGGGTGTCCAGAACATGGGTGCCAACAGCTCCAGTGGCCTCATCTTAATGACTGTTTAGCTGTCCACACCACATTCTCAGAGGGAAATTGAAGAGTGGAGCTTGTCCCAAGGAAGATAAATAGCTAGGAACCAAGATTTGTGGAAACCGTTGGAGGAATAGAGTGTTTCATTGAAAAGAGTTGATAAATGTTGGAGTCACAGCATGTGAAGAAAGTTCTAGCCTCACTCAGCTGACTCCTTTGGGTGGAAGAGTGGCCAGGAGGTGGGCTCTCTGGGAGACGGGTGATTTGCTCCAATAAAGAAGTATGTATTTATTTACTTATGCCCCCCCACACACACTTATTCTTGAAAAGATTTAAAGTACATGAAAGGAGCAGGGTGTTTGCCCAAAGCAGCAAGCTGTTTTGGGAGACTGTAGGCCCTGTGTCACGGGAGACATCTGAGTGGTGGCTACGTGTGCTCCAGAGGGAAGGCCTCTGTTGTTCAGTGAGGACCTCCAGTGAGGACCTTGGCTTGTAAGTGCAGACACAACTCCTGACAGCCTTTAGAGTGTCTCCATGGAGCCCAGAGGACCTACCTGCTACCCGTTCCTCAGTATCCTAAGCTTTGGAGCCCACCATCAGCTCCCCCTGCATATTTGTGAACTTAAGAAGGTGGCTTGGAACTTTCTTCTCTCCTGAAAACTACATGTCCCTTTTATAAAGTTCACTTTTCCCGTTCCTTCCCCAAGCCCGAGTGACCTGAGTCTCCTGGTCCCTCTATCAGGCTCATAGAAACTCCCAGACCAGCCCTCCTTCCAATGTCTAAACACAAGGGAAAATTAAAACCAAGAGTGGAAAATGTGGTGCCTGGTGTGGAGGGGGGGAGAGAATCTCCGATAGGTGGGGGCAAAGCCACCATGAGTGCCTGGCCTGGCCTGGATGCTGTTTTTGCCAGCCCTGCTAGACCCTGGACCAAGCAAGCCCCAGGGATAGGCTTCTGTTTGGGCAACGTGGGAGGTGATTTCAGTGTTTTCAAAAAGCACTTGCTTCTGGCAAATAGGAAAAAATGAGTCAGACATAGCTTTTTGAACCTGGGACCCCTGGCTTGAACTTTCAGGAGACAGGAAGGCACTCTGATTGTGTGGGGCCATGCTGCGAGGCAAGACCTGCTCACGTGTGTTAGCACCATAGGCCTCTCCACGGGCAGGTACCAGCACACTCAGGAGCAATGTCTTCTGATAGAATTGTCCGACACAGTCCAAGGACCACCATCCCAGAATGCTCTTCAAGCCCTTTGAAGACCATGGCTACCCACAATTACGGATAACAGAGGAGAATGGAGAGAATGGGAAGAGGTGGAGGGGTCATTTGGCTGGTCTAGGACAAAGGGACAAGAGTTTTGTGAGCAGAGGACTTTCCCTATCCCTCTGCGCACATGGGAAGTAGAATCCTAAGGTCAGCTTTTCCCACAGGAGATGAAGAACCCAGAAGTGTTCATGTCCTTTGATATAACAGCTCCACTCTGGGAACTGACCCTAAAGAATTAAAATTGATTTAATTGTTAAAAATTAAAATACCCAAACACCAAAGAAATACAAACAATTATAAGAACATACTATGAGCAACTCTACGCCAACAAATTTGACAATCTGGAAGAAAAGGATGTGTTCCTAGAGACATATAAACTACCACAACTGAACCAGGAAGAAATAGAAAACCTGAACAGACTCATAACCAGTAAGGAGATTGAAGCAGTCATCAAAAATCTCCAAACAAACAAAAGCCCAGGGCCAGACAGGGGCATTCTACCAGATATTTAAAGGGGAATTCTACCAAATATTTAAAGAATAATTAATTCCTATTCTCCTGAAACTGTTCCAAAAAATAGAAATGGAAGGAAAACTTCCAAACTCATTTTATGAGGCCAGCATCACCTGGATACCAAAACCAGACAAGGATCCCATCAAAAAAGGGAATTACAGACCAATATCCTTGATGAACACAGATGCAAAAATTCTCACCAAATTACTAGCCAGTAGGATCCAACAGTGCATTAAAAGGATTATTCACCATGACCAAGTGGGATTTATTCCAGGGCTGCAAGGTTGGTTCAACATCCGCAAATCAATCAATGTGATACAATACATTAATAAAAGAAAGAACAAGAACCATATGATACTCTCAATAGATGCTGAAAAAGCATTTGACAAAGTACAGCATCCCTTCCTGATCAAAACTCTTCAAAGTGTAGGGATAGAGGGCACATACCTCAATATCATCAAAGCCATCTATGAAAAACCCACTGTAAATATCATTCTCAATGGAGAAAAACTGAGAGCTTTTCCACTAAGATCAGGAACACAGCAGAGATGTCCATTATCACCACTGCTATTCAACATAGTACTAGAAGTCCTAGCCTTAGCAATCAGACAACAGAAAGAAATTAAAGGCATCCAAATCAGCAAAGAAGAAGTCAAACTATCACTCTTTGCAGATGATTTGATACTATATGTGGAAAACCCAAAAGACTCCACTCCAAAACTACTAGAACTTGTACAGGAATTCACTAAAGTGTCAGGATATAAAAACAATGGACAGAAATCAGTTGCATTTCTTTACACCAACAACAAGACAGAAGAAAGAGAAGTTAAGGAGTCAATCCCATTTACAATTGCACCCAAAACCATAAGATACCTAGGAATAAACCTAACCAAAGAGGCAAAGAATCTATACTCGAAAACTATGAAGTACTCATGAAAGAAATTGAGGAAGACACAAAGAAATGGAAAAATGTTCAATGCTCCTGGATTGGAAGAACAAATATTGTGAAAATGTCTATGCTACCTAAAGCAATCTATACATTTAATGCAATCCCTATCAAAATCCCATCCATTTTCTTTTTCAAAGAAATGGAACAAATAATCCTAAAATTTATATGGAACCAGAAAAGACCTTGAATAGCCAAAGGAATATTGAAAAAGAAAGCCAAAGTTGGTGGCATCACAATTCTGGACTTCAAGCTCTGTTACAAAGCTATCATCATCAAGACAGTATGGTACTGGCACAAAAACAGACACATAGATCAATGGAACAGAATAGAGAGCCCAGAAATAGACCCTCAACTCTATGGTCAACTAATCTTTGACAAAGCAGGAAAGAATGTCCAATGGAAAAAAGACAGCCTCTTCAAAAAATGGTGTTGGGAAAATTGGACAGCCACATGCAGAAAAATGAAATTGGACCATTTCCTTACACCACACATGAAAATAGACTCAAAATGGATGAAGGACCTCAATGTGAGAAAGGAATCCATCAAAATCCTTGAGGAGAACACAGGCAGCAACCTCTCTGACCTCAGCCGCAGCAATTTCCTCCTAGGAACATCGCCAAAGACAAGGGAAGCAAGGGCAAAAATGAACTATTGGGATTTCATCAAGATCAAAAGCTTTTTCACAGCAAAGGAAACAGTTAACAAAACCAAAAGACAACTGGCAGAATGGGAGAAGATATTTGCAAACAACATATCAGATAAAGGGCTAGTATCCAAAATCTATAAAGAGCTTAGCAAACTCAACACCCAAAGAACAAATAATCCAATCAAGAAATGGGCAGAGAACATGAATAGACATTTCTGCAAAGAAGACATCCAGATGGCCAACAAACACATAAAAAAATGCTCCACATCACTCAGCATCGGAAAAATACAAATCAAAACCACAATGAGATACCACCTCACACCAGTCAGAATGGCTAAAATTAACAAGTTAATTAAATTAACAATGACAGATGCTGGCGAGGATGCGGAGAAAGGGGAACCCTCCTACACTGTTGGTGGGAATGCAAGCTGGTGCAACCACTCTGGAAAACAGCATGGAGGTTTCTCAAAAAGTTGAAAATAGAGCTACCCTATGACCCAGCAATTGCACTACTGGGTAATTACCCTAAAGATACAAACATAGTGATCCAAGGGGGCACGTACACCCAAATGTTTATAGAAGCAATGTCCACAATAGCCAAAGTATGGAAAGAACCTAGATGTCCGTTAACAGATGAATGGATAAAGAAGATGTGGTATATATATATACAATGGAATACTATGCAGCCATCAAAAGAAATGAAATCTTGCCATTTGTGACAACGTGGATGGAACTAGAGGGTATTTTGCTTAGCGAAACAAGTCAATCGGAGAAAGACAACTATCATATGATCTCCCTGATATAAGGAAGTGGAGATGCAACGTGGGGGGTTTGGGGGTAGGAAAAGAATAAATGAAACAAGATGGGATCGGGAGGGAGACAAACCATAAGAGACTCTTTTTTTTTTTTTAAGATTGTATTTATTTATTTGACAGAAAGAGACACAGCAAGAGAGGGAACACAGCAGGAGGAGTGGGAGAGGGAGAAGCAGGCTTCCTGCCAAGCAGGAAGCCCAATGTGGGGCTTGATCCCAGGACCCCAGGATCATGACCTGAGCTGAAGGCAGACGCTTAACGACTGAGTCACCCAGGTGCCCCCCCATAAGAGACTCTTAATCTCACAAAACAAACTGAGGGTTTCTGGGGGCAGGGGGGGTGGGGAAAGGGTGGTGGGGTTATGGACATTGGGGGTGAGTGCTATGAAGTGAATAAACCTGGCTATTCACAGACCTGTACCCCTGGGGCTAATAATACATATAGGTTTATTAAAAAATTAAAAAGAAATTAAAATGCCCAAAGATGGTCACTGCATTATTATTTATAGCAGCCAAAGCTTGAAATGGATTAGTGAACCAACAATCAGGATTGGCTAAACTACTACATGTCCCCAGCCATTGCCTGTGATATTTAGGGAACATTTGTAAAATAAAAAAATACAACATCATGATATGAAAGTGCACAATTGCGTAATCATAACTGTATAAAGAGACAAAAACACAAACAAGAAAAGTCAAGGATGGAATGCTGTCAAAATGTCATCAACACTGTGTGATAGGAATGATGATTATATTTTTTTTCTTTTTGGTTTTTTCCAAACTGCCTCCAATGAATGGATATGTCTGATAGTTTTTTGTTGTTTTGCAAGTAACTTTAGGCTTAAAGCAAGTCAGCAGCCTTTCCATGCCTCTGTAAATGGCCCCGTGGAGGAGGAGCTGGTAATAGAGAAGCTTTTCAATGCAGGAATTTTGCACGTTGATAGAGTTTGATGGAACCTGAAGACTCATAATCCATAGAAAGTTTCCTGAGGACAAAAGTGCTAGTTCCACAATATGGCCATTGGTAAGAGCTTCAGCTTGTCTTCCTGACAGGAGTCCCCATAAGGCCCCAGAGAAACCTGACCATTCTCCAGGGGTGATGCTTGGCCCCCATTGGCTGCCCTCCTGGGTGCCTCTGGAAACAGCCCCTGCTGGACAGACCCAGACAGTGAACTGATGTGTGTTCTTAATCCACCTGATATCACCTCTCTGTCTTCATGTTGATGGCCACAGAATGAAAAACTCCCTCACTCTTCCCATGGATCAGAGATACACTATTGCCACATTGTCCCATTTACCATCCCCAGAGACCCTGACCATTGTTCGAGAGGAGTGACAAGATGACTCATGTGTGGCAGGACTTGGCACACTTCTTTGGTTTCTTCATCACCACTGTTATTTTCCTGTTATCTCCACCAAGAGAGGATGTTTTGTCCTTCAGTTGGGTGTGCTTCCAGACCCTGCAGACTTGTAAAAAAATAATATTATAGTCCCCAAAAGAGGATCTGTCTCTTAAGGGATTAAGAACCATCAGCAAAGCCATTAGCTACAAAATCTCCTACTGATCAATGCAAAGACTCATTTCCAACTAGGACAGCTGGAGATCTGAGCGAGTGTGGGGCCCTTTGGGCCAGAGATCATTAGAGCTGCCTACTTGGGGCATCTTTAGGCTGTGAACTTGCTTCTCTTACAGGTGGGAAACCGAGGCTTGGGAAGAGGGTAGTGGCTGGCTCAAATGTCTTAGAGAAGTAGGGCAGGGTCTAAGACGTATCCTACCCTTGGCATCCTGAGGACTGAAGGGCCACTGTTCACTTGCATGTAGTCCCGCAGGAACCCAGGGAACAGATACCTAGAACTTCATGTATCACTTCTGGATGGTGAAGTCCTTCCAGAATCATAGGCTTTTCAGAGCTCAAAGAGTTCCAGCTTTCACCCTGGAAGGTCTATCATTGGTTACCAGCCAGTGGTCCACTTACACCTTTCTTCCCTCCATGTAAGGACACATAAAGGAAAGACATTCCTTATTCCTCCATCCTTCTCCATAATGCTCAGACCCATGAGTTCCTGTGTGGAAAAAAGCCCACCTTCTGCTTGAAATCTGAAGGTGAGAGAGTTCCAACAGTGGGTCTGGAATCTGCATCTGCCCCTGAGTAAGGGGGTAGAACTGCTGGGAGAGACACCCCTAGATGCAACCCCAGCAGATGCTGCCCTGCAGTGGGTCACAGTGCCAGGACTTGGGCATGTCACGGACCTCTCCAGGATGGTGCTGAGAAGCTGGGTTATGTGTCCTTAATGGAAGGGAAAGAGCATCGTGTGAGCACCTACCATCTGCCCCCCTGGCTTGGGAAGGGGCAGTGTTGCCATTTCCTTTTTATAACTGGGAGAACTCAGGCTCAGAAAGGGTAGAGGACTTGGTCAAACTACCTAGTTCGCGTGTGGTAGGGCCAGACCCAAACCCGGGAACGTTGGCCTTCAATCCCATCCTGCCTCCCCACAACCAGCTTTCTCCAGGAGCTCGTCATCTCCACGTTAGGGAGAAAATGATGAGCAGTCCACTTCAATCGAACATGGTGGGTAGATATGGCCTTGTGTCCACTTACTCCCCAAAATTCCAAAAAAAAAAAAAAAATGGCCAAAAGGAATGAAAGCCATCCACCTATAATGGAAAAAAGAAAAAGGGATGACGATAGGTTAGAGATGTCAATATAACTGGGAAAGTTAGAAAAGTGGAAAAATAAGAAATCCGCTGATTTATCCCACAATAAAACATGGGGAAAGCTCTGGAACTGGAGGTCCTGGAACAGTGAAGCTGGGGATGAGGAGTGGGGCTTGAGGACGGGGTACTGTGAAAACCCAGAAGGTTATCTTGTCCCATCCTTGCCCCACCCAGCACAGCCAGAGGCCCTCCCTCAGAACCCATGCCATGTCCTCTCTGGGGAAATGGAGGGGAAGCAGCTCTGAATTCAGGGACAGCAGCCACGGCCACGGACTTGGGGGAGGCCCCTGAGTGAAAGGGAGGAGACTTCTAGAGGTGAAGCTTTTCATCCTCAGCCCTTCCCCCCTCCACTTGCTCAGCCTTGGCGACCACCTGTGCCCATCCCCAGAGAGGAGATGAGGGCCTTCCTCATCTGCTCACGAGAAAGCGAATGGACTTTCTGGGTCCCCCGGGGTAACAGCCAAGTCTCTATGTGATCACACCACTTGGAAGGCCCTTCACCGACCAGCTCCAATCCTCACCCCCCCACACACACCTTGTACCCAGAGTTTCTGATCCATTTTGGTGCCTCAGTCTGGGTGTTAATTTCATGTTTGGTTCTGATTTTAGAAAGACAAAGTTGAGTACATCAAATTCACCAGTCAAGAGCCCACTACGGGCCCATGCATGCCCCTCTTTGTGTCAGTCTGTTTTACCTGCATCCATAATCCACAGTCTCTTTCCCCTATCCCATCCCCTCATAACAGCCGTTCTGATATGTTTAATATAATTTCTATGTTTCACCCAGTCTCTGTAGGTCTCTCTTCCCCAGAGGGCCCCAGACCACCCAGCCACCGTCATGCTCCAACAGATGGCCCTGATTCCAGCATTTCCTAGAGCCCACCCTGCTGAAAAAGATCTTGTACTTTGTCTGCTTATCTCCACTGGAATACAAGGTCATGGGATGGGACCTTCTGCTTGTCCCAAGTTTCCAAGGCCCAGCATTGGCCATGGCCAGGGGGGTTGGAGAAATCTGGTTGAATGGCCAGATACCCTCCTGCACTAAGATGTTTGCAGCCCTGAAGCTCCCCATCGGCCCCAGACCCCCAGAAGCCTGCCCTCTGCCTGCATAAGAAGACAGAGCAAGTTCCCAGCTCCGGATCTGCCCACCCTGCCTTCTCCACTCCTGGTCCTGGCTCAGGCTAGCCCTTTCATGAACAAATGGAAACAAGGATCTCAGGAGAGGAAAGCCATAGCCTGGGAGGTTTGGGAAAGCCTGGTGCCCTTATTCTGTGGCTGGGACACACTGGGCTGGGCCTGCTGGCATTGCCCCAGGCCCTCTGCTCTCCGTGCAGGCCCAGCCAGGAGTTCCAACAGATGCCTGCAGCCACCCGTATGCCTTGTCAGACACAGATCTGCCTGGCCCCACCATAAAACCCTAACTAGGCACATAAGAGCCGCTTGCCTGCCAGCCCACTGCTGGATGCCTTTGCGGGCTGCAGAGGCTCTGACCAGCCCTGGAGACAGGTGGTGAGGGTCTGGGACACAGTGGCACCCAGCTCTGTGGGATCCCCAGACACCTGGCACCTTGGCAGAGAAGGCTGCCAAGATAAGGCTGTGGGGGCAGTTTTCGGGAATACCACCCGGCTGCCCTCTGTCCTGGAGGCAGAAGAGACCTGGCACCACCACAAGTGATTTCAGGAATTATGTGGCAAGCTTGGCATGCACCAGCAAGACACAGAGCTCACCAGACACACACACACTGTGCTTGGGAAGTTCAAGGTTGTCCAAAGTCACACAGGCAGCAAGCAGAGGTTTGTCCTCTAACCCTGGCTGTCTCATAGGGATGGCCATTCTCCCTGCCTGCTCCCCACCTTGGACCAGGCATCAGAGAACCTTCTGAGGGTCTGTGAGAGGCCAGCAGAAAGCTCTAGAATCCCAGTCCCTGATAAAGCTGTTGGGAGAGTGGATGGATGGCAAGACCGGACCCGAGTCCTGCTTCATGCCCCCCTCAGTTCCCTGCCCTGCGGGAGGACCCCAGCCCCATGCCTTCACCCACAAACAGTCCTTGTGTTCCTCTGAGATGTACTGCAAAGCAGCTCTCTGCTTCAGCAAATGCCGCACGCCTCCTCCTCCTCTCCCAGTGGTCCAACTTTGTGGTCCTGGTGGCTGTGATTGTTTGAAAGGTCTGCAAAGTCAAGGGTACTCTTGCCTCTCATCTGACCCAGTTATTTGCCTCTCCTGGGAAGACTATGTCTATTCCCTCCTCCGTCTCCCTGTATTCTGAACCCTTGACATGGAATGCTTTCTCTTCCTCTTTCCCTATGTTGCTTCCTTCTCAGCCCAGCCACCACCTCCTCCAGAAAGTCCTCCCAGACTTCACCCTGGCTCAGTTAGGGTCTCCCAGTGAGATATCTATGCTTGCTCCTTACTCCACACCCACCTTTGTATCCCCACCTGTGCCCCCCCTGCCAAGAGCCTTGAGCTCCCTGTTCTTTGTTTCTGCACCCCTAGAACTGCCTGCCCTGGAGTTCAGCAGATTGTAGAACTTTGGAAAACATTGTCAAATGGATGTTAAGAAGGAAAAACCTCTAAATCCCATTGAGTGCAGTGAGAGTCCAGAAGCAGGACTCCAAAGGGCCAGCTGGGGTGAGGGTAGGGCCAGCACCAACCTGAGCTGCTCGTGAGGGGCATTCTGGCACCGGTGCACCAATCTCCTTTTGTCTGCTTATGGGACCAGAGCTGGTTCTTCCCCCCAGAACCCACACTGGAGAGTGGCTGCCCAGGATTGGGGGGTAAGGGGACAGCCTGACTCCTCAGGGAGCTTTGGGCCCCCCAGGATGAGGCGGGGTGGAAGGAGGCAGAGAAGACAGGCTGACCACACGGGGGGAGGTCTCCTCTGCCACAGGGGTGTGTGGGCTGCCCCTTCCACGGCAGAGCTCTGCTGGAGGGCTCCATGGAGCATGGCTGCATCTCGTCCTTCCTCACAACCCTGATAGGAAGGCCTCTGTGTCACCAGGGAGGACATTCAAAGGCTGAATTATGGGCTCAGAGGAGGAAATGTGGCTCAGGATGTCTGTTTCTGCCTGACCTCCGTGCCCCAGGTAAGAGATAAGGCAATGATCCCAGCCCACCACCATACCTCACATGAGAAATCCTACCCAGACCGAACAGCAAGTGAAACAATATATAATAATACAAATGAAATAAAATACACCACACAGGAAGAAAGTGTAATTCAATAATTAACCACTATGGGGGTGAAAGAATGTGACAGGCTTAGAAGCATCAATGGTACCAAAAGAACCAGACCTAATTTTATAAAAAACGTAAAATGTGGTACCTTAAAAAAAAAACAAATCCTAGCAATGTCACTTTTGGGGGGGAAACAGTTTAAAATATGTATAAGATCTGTAAATAATTTACTCTTTGATCAAGTAATTCTACTTCCATAAATCTGTTATTTGGCATTATTGAGCAAATTACTTGCTGAAGCCACGATTCTAAATGTGGGGAAAAATTTATTGCATAAAGATGTTCCTTTCGGTATTGTTTATAATAAAAAAAACCTGCAGTAATCAATAAGGGAAGATTGGTCCGCTGAACAGTGATAAAGCTAACTAGTGAAGTATGCTTTTGAAAAGTTTCTTGTGATATAAAGAATGTTTAGTGACAAAGCAAAATCCAAAGACATGAACGTAGAAGGGTCTCAGCTGTGTGAAAAGGAAAACATTCACAGAGTAAGGACGGAAGAGAATTAAACAACCTTCCCACAATGACTTTGGGGGTTCAAAAAAGGGCATTTCTTTTATCTCTGCTTTTTATATTTTTTGTGTGGTCTTCAGTGAGTTTTAAGTGTATCTATAATAAACAAGCAAACACCTTTTCTCAGCCAAGCTAAAAGGATTCTGCCCAAGTCAGCATTTCTGCTTGACAGTCTGATGCTGTGCTGAGCTGGGACCAATACAGCCATGGGCTCAGGGACCTTGGTCACAAAGGTGCCTCTACAAGCAGGGACAGACACACAGATTTGCATCGTACACAAAAGCGAGAACGAGTGGGCATTAAACCACACAAAGGAATACATATTGAGAAATCCTACATCTGGTGGATTTTACCTGAAGTAGACGAATGTAATAAATACTGGGGTTCTAGGTTGGGTAGAAACAAATGTTCACAAAGCAGACATCAGGGAAAAACTCCCAAGACATTACCACCAATCTTGTGGGAGGTGATTCTCTCCCGTACCAAATGTTAACTTGACTAATTTGAATTTGAGGTGAGGGCACCTCTGGGCACACCAGCACCAGGACGGCCTGTGAGTCCAGTTTGCTCCAAGGGGGACTGGCTTTCACTCTGTCACACTCAGCCCTGGCAATAGAGACAGTGGGAGAAATTGAGGGTCTTGTAAACTGGTATAATGTGTGGAATCCACAGCCCTTGCCAGGTGCTGTGAACAGGGGAGGACAGAAGGCCTACAGTGTGAATCCTTTCCGGGGAGCAGGCAGTGGTGGTGAGGGGCAGTTCCTCATGATCTCCCTCCTGGAACCCCTGAGGCCCAGGCTGTCCGCAGTCAGTCCCCCAAGCCCCTCCTAGTCAGCCCGTCCCTGCTCACAAGCCTCCCATGGCTCCCACGTCCACAGAAGCTGCGGCCTGGACTCGAGCTGCCTTGTCAGTCCAGTCCTTCCCAACCTGTTTCACCCAGGGCTCCCCATGTCAAGCCCACCAAGCCATCTCCTCTTCCCTGAAAATAGTCAGGCATCACAGAAGAACCCAAATGGGTGTTACCAAGAACAGAGGGAATCCTGGGAGGCAGCACCTGCAGGGGAGGCAAGGGTGCAGACGGAGCTTGGCTGGGCAGACGGGTTGCACGATGCCTGGTAATACAGTGGGATGCTGGGGAGGAAGGAGGGGTGGCTGGGAGGCTGTGGTTTCCAATGGCACATTCACCCTGTCTCCGGCAGGCAGGCCTGAGTGAGCGCCGACATGAACACAGGGGACCCTGGACTTAGGCTTAGTGGCAGCAGGCATGGCCTCAGCCCTTCCAGCAGGGTCTGAATCCTCCTGGGACAGGCCAGACTGGAGGGAAAGCCAAGGCTGAGTCTAGCACACAGAGGCTACCAGACCATGGGGTCTCTAGGATCTTAACTCAGCAGCCAGGGAGCCCTGGGATGGCCTGGGAAAGTCTCGAAGCTGGGAATGGGGGTGGGTGAGGACATCGGTCCCTATGAAAGGGCTGCACTGGGAGAGAAGGAAACCAGAAAGGATGACTCTGTGGCATATACTGCAGTGTCCATTTGTCTGGGGCTGAAAGTTCCCTGGGGGGGCAAGACTTTTAGTGCTAAGACAGGGAAGGTCCCAGTCAATCAACATGGCGCCCTTGTCCTGTGATGAGCCCAGAATAGTGCATATTATCTCAATTGTTATCTCTTCACAATCACCCTGTGAGGAAAGTTCATTATTATCTATACTTAACAGAAGAGGAAAGAAACAGGGCTTGCCAAGGTCCCACACCTGTTCCGGTATGAAACCAGGGGCCCGACCCCTGTCCACTGATCCCAACGTGATCTCTGTCTTATGGGCCATGGTGCTTTCCAGGGACCAAAATTTAAGTAAAACACGCTGAGGCCTAAGCTGAGGCCAGACGTGCATGGAAGCCAGAGAAGGGAGAGCAGGCAACCATACCAGAGAGGCAGGCTGACCCAAGAGGTAAACTGGGCATGGGGACCTCAGGCAGCCAGGGAAGGAGACAGAGGGCAGGGACTCCTCCTGGGACACTAGGGCACCAAGGTCTCAATAGTCTCAATCCACAGTACTGCTAGCCTGGGCCAGGACAGATGCCCACATCTGCACTGGGCTGCACTAGGTCCACAGGTGGGGGTGGGCGTGGGGAGTACTACCATCAGGGTCAGAAACAGGAAGGTCACAGAGTCTTTGGCCATCGTAGGGACTAACTGGACAGGAGCTCGCTTGTGCCCCCTAGAAGCCGACCTATTAGAGACAGGAAGTGGGACTTGGAGAAGGGCTATGGGGAAAGGAAGAAAGGTCAGTAAGAGACCAAGTAGGCCCAGGAGACCAAAAATATGAGTCCATCTGGATGAAAAAAATACCAACTGGGAGAAACAGACTCTAGCTCGAAGTGTATTTACAAAGGTAGAAAGTGGTCAGGGGACCAACTAAACTCTTAGGAGGAAAGCATAGATGATGGGACATGATAGGTGAAAAAATCTGGGTTTTTAAAATCATGTCATGGTAATAATCAAGACTGGTCTCACAGAAGCTGACCTATGTTCAAGGGATAGAGAATATACTGAGCATTGATGATCTTATATATCTCAAACAACATTTTATATACTTTGACCTAAGGCACGGTATGTCACTCTACCACCAGGAAGCAGTCAGATAACCCCTCCTACAGGTCTCTCTTGAGATTGCTCCAGAGCTGGGCAACGGACAAGTCAAGCCAAAGTACTCCACCAAGATTTTCAAACTGGGCTGGTAGGGAGCCATATGCCTTTCCCCATTGGCTGTGAGCTATGGAGGAGAAAGGCCATAAGCTATGCCGCTGGACCCATGACCCCTCCACTCCTCGCTCGCCATTATTCTGGTATAGGAGAGAATGAGCTGATATCTGAGGCAGAAAGAAAATGTCCACACCAGGAGCTGGCAAACTACAGCTTACAGACCAAGTTCGGCCCATCACTTATTTCTGTAAATAAAGTTTTATCGGCACACAGCCATGCCCATTCATTTATATATTGTCTACGTGACTGCTTTTGTGGGCAGAGTAGATCATAAGGCCCACAAAGCCTAAAATATTTACTATCTGGATGTTTATAGAAAAAAAATTGCCTACCCTTTGTTTAGATGGTAGCCAGAATGTTAATAGGGTTACCTTATAAATTATTCTCATTTTTTAAATAACCAAATAGTAATCATATAACCAGTTAACATGAAAGCTGTTTTCATTTTAGAGCAGAAGAAAGGAAGGAAGGAAGGAAGCAGGGGGAGGGTGCTAGCAAC
The DNA here is from genome assembly GCF_002288905.1 of Enhydra lutris kenyoni. Taxonomy (NCBI): domain Eukaryota; kingdom Metazoa; phylum Chordata; class Mammalia; order Carnivora; family Mustelidae; genus Enhydra; species Enhydra lutris. Next base: position 39,003,395 of record NW_019154096.1, on the reverse strand, counting down.
ATAGAAGTCTGGTGTTTGAGTTTTCCCCAGGGCTGGCTGCACAGCTCACCCTGGACAGTCTGTTTATCTGAGCTGATCAGTCCCTCTTTCTCAGCAGTGCTAGCTTAACTTAGGATTCTATCGATCTTCAGTAAATCATGGAGGCCTAGCGCCCCTTCTAGAATCAGAGGAAAGTACCAACGTGCTCAGAGCTGAGAAGCTCTGTTCCCTTATTCTTCCTCCTTTCTAGTTTGTATTCAAGGGCTAAGAGGGGAGGCAAGAGGGAACCAGGAGCAAAGAGCAGTGAGTGACTGGAGAAGCATCACGCCCAGGCCTCTGAGTCTCCCTCTCTCCTTCCATAGCCCTAGAGCAAACCCATCTTTGCCCCCTGGGTACCTCCGTAGGACAGACTCTCGGCAACCACTGTCTCCCCAGGAAGCCCCAGTGTACAGGGAAGGGTCACACACAGGAACCCCTCTTTACAGAGCCATCTGGACCAATTCCTATTCTGAGGGTAGAGAAGGGGCTTTAGAAGCTTGGGAGGCTCTGGGAGGGCTTCTGGGGCAACATGGAATGACCCTGAACCTTGAAGGTGGAGAAGACTGCACAGGTAGGTCTGGGATAGGGAGATGTTTTAGGCTAAGGGAAGTCTTGCTTGGGAGAATGAAGGGCATAGGCAGGAGTGAGAAACAAAACCAAGGTGCTAATGGGAGAGGGTGTGGAGGCAAGTCAGGGGGTTTCAGGACTAGCCTGAAAGGGTCTGTTGTGCCAGGGGTGAGGGGAACAAGTAATGCTTTATAAATAGGAGAGTGACAGGGTCAACTCTGACATGAGGAGGATTACTGTGTTGTCCAGGAGGAGGGGAATGAAAGGGATAAAGCCATGATGGGGACAAGAAGCAAGAGCTGACAAAGGCTTGGAGAAGAAGATGGCCATGTGCATGGTTGAGCTTGGTGATTAAAGAAGGGAGGACCCAGCAGTGACCCTGAAGCTTCAGGTCTACATACTTGGTACTGCCCATCACAGGAGAAGCAGCAGGTGTGGAAGGGAAAACCTCAGACCCAAGAAAGGGGTCCAATGCCCAGAAGCTGATGGAACATACTGGCCTGTGATCCAGACCTAGGTCTGGGTTGACATGCAAGACTGGGGATGGAAAGAGAAGTAGAGGAATGCCAGAGAAGCATGCGCTTGGCATCTAGCAGGAACCAGAGACACTCAGCTCAACAGCCCACAAGGAACTGAGTGCTGCCAAAGGCCTCATAGAGGGAGTTTTAAAGCAGATCTTGCCTTACTTGAACCTCAGGATGACTGGACACAGCCAACAGCCTGACTGCAGCCTTGAGAAAGACCTCTGAACTAAGCCACATTCAGATGACCGACACACAGAAACTCTGAGGTATGTACTCTTTTATGTCACTGTAAGTTTGGGGGTAATTTGTCACACAGCAGTAGATAACTATCCTGTCCTCCCCTCCTATCTTCATCTCTGCCCTCTCCACCTCCGCCTCCCTCAGCTGGCAGAGGTCTCTTCTGGTAGAGACGGGCGTCTCTCTGTTACAGAGAATGTGACAACAACAGCTAGGTCTGGTCTTAATGTCATTCTACCTGAACAACGCGATAAATGGGGCTTATCCCATCAAGTCCGTTTGGAAACATGCTATCAACAATGATTGACCCAGCTTGGGATTCCTCCCTGGGATTCACGGTGCCCTGGACAGGTATCGGACTGGCTCGTCACAAACTGGACCCACTGATACAGCCAGAGGGTGGTCTCTCAGACACACAGCCCCACTGAGCCACATGTGGGCTTTGGGGGCAGCCCTCCTCCACAGGAAGCAGGGGGCTCTGTCGACAGGAAAGGGAGAAGCCCTACAGGGACCTCAGTGTACTTGGGGGTGTAGATGTTGGGTTCTCCATTCAGGAATGGGAGGCTGGGCAGCTGAGGAGCTGGAGGACCTGCAGAAGGGGTGAGACCTGTTGGGACGAGCAGAGAGGAGGTGCTGGGGTGGGGCTGGCGGGCTTAGGAGCCAGTGGCCTGGGCCTGGTGTGGGGCTCCGAGAAACCCAGGGTGGGGACAGGCAGGGGGCCTGGGGGAGATCCAGTGCTTCTGGCTGAAGGCCAGGTAGATGGTGGAAGCTTGGACCATCCGAGAGAGGCCAGGCCATCCTGGGTGCTCAAACTGAAGGTCAAGGATGAAGGTCTAGGTGGGGCGGTGAGGAAGAGGTTCTCCATCCTCAGAGGGCCCACAAGAGCGGTCGTGGCCACATTCAATTCCCAGCTCAGATCTTGAGGGGGGGGGGGGGGGCGGGCCGGGGGGAGAGAGGGGATTGGAATGTTTTCCAGAATGAGCCATGGAGTGGGCACACAGGACAGTGTCCAAGGGTAGGGCTAAGAGGGCCCCTTCTGAAATGATGGAGAGCAATGCTCAGGCCTGTTCCTCATCGACACCAAGCAAGCTCAGGGGGCAAGTCACAGGATTCTGCAGATGCTAACCTTCCCCCTCTCGCTTACCCCATTTCCTGTGGTGGGAAAAGCCCACCAGTCCAATGACTGACAGGACGCCGGTGAGCAGAGACCTGCCCAGTTCCTCTGCTCATGCAGCCACTGTTGACCGAGGATGCCTGCCCTGCTGTCTGCTATGGCTGCATTTCCACAAATGCAGTGGCTTAAAGTAACTCACGTATCTGATCGCATGGCCTTAGCAGGGGTCCAGAGTCTGGCATGGCTCCTCTGGGTCCTCCCAGCAGGGTCTTACAGAGGTCCACATAGCTGCTGGCCAGGCTGCAGCCCTTTCTGGAGCTTGAAGTCCTCTTCCCAGCCTCCTCTGGTGGGAGACTGAGCTCCCCGCTCTCTTGCTGGCTGTGAGCACCTCTCTCCTTGAGGCTCCCCTTGGTTCCCTCAAAGCCCTCCTCACAACAGTGCATCTTGCTTCTTCAAGGCCAGCAGAAGGCGCTCTCTGTGTGTGTGTGTGAGGGGCCCAGGCCTTTTAAATTGAATTTAAAGGGTTTTGTTTTATTTTGTGTTTTTAATTTGAAAGAGAGGGAGAGAGAGCACAGGAGCCATGTGGGGAAGGGGTAGCAGGAGGGGCAGAAGGAGAGGGAAAGAGACAATCTTAAGTGGGCTCCACACTAGGCATGGAGCCCAACTTGGGGCTCCATCTCAAGATCCTGAGATCATGACCTGAGCCAAAATCAAGAGTCAGACACTTAACTGAGCCACCAAGATCCCTTGGACTCAGGCCTTTTTGAAAAGGGCTTTTGCCTGATTAAGGCAGGCCCACCTGGGATAATCTCCTTCTCAATTATCTCAAAATCAAATGATTTGGTACCTTTGCTACATAGGCAAAATCCCTTTAGCTTTGCCATATAATGAAGGCTAATTATAGGAATTCCATGCATCCTCCAAAGGCCCTACCCCCACTCAAAGAGTGAGATTATAAAGGACACTGCAGGGCTCTAGGACTTTCCAAAGAATGGAGTTGTGGAGCTGGCTCTTACAGGGTCCTTACTCCCCTGATGCAGAGGGGTGGCCCTCCACGCACAAGACATCACAGAGCAGGTGTTTCCCACATTTCCACCTTCGAGAAACCATCTTTCCTCCTCCCGCCCCAACTACCATTTCCTTAATATTTTTTTCTTCAAACCAACTCAACGCCTTTTGACTTAAATTGACTTTAAACAGAACTTTTCCGTCTTGAGGATAAATAGAAAGTGGGCATTCCTTGTTATGAATAGAGGTAAACCATAAAAATAAATAAAAGATTCCTGGGCTTATGAGTTCCCAGGTATGAAACTGTGGCCTGCTCTTCTCTGTTAAAAAGAGGAATTTGCAAGCATAGCCTGGGTGGCTCAGTGGGTTAAGCCTCTGCCTTTGGCTCAAGTCAGATCTTGGGATCCTGGGATCGAGCCCTGAATCAGGCTCTCTGATCAGCAGAAAAAGAGAGGAAAAATATTTTTCCTCTGAGGGCTGAAAGGGAATGCGAAGCGAGCCGTTGTTATGTGTGGGGACCCACGGTGTCACTGGGCACACCTGAGGATGGCATCTACCATCTGCCTTCTTAGGAACTTGTGTCCATTTGCCTCTTAGCATAATTCTACCCTATCTGGGAACTGCTCCCAGGATTTCGCTTGGTCTCTTGTCCTGGGAAACCTTAGAAGAGGAAGGTTAGAGGAATAAGGCAGGTTAGCTGGGCTTAAGACCCCTGGTACTCATCATCTTCCTCCCCTAATACACATTCCGGATGATTCTCCACCCCGGCTAGCACCTCTGCTAGACTAGGTCTGGCCTGGTGGGGTGACCCAGATGTTCACCCTTGGAGACCATCATGTCCTTCTCAAGCTGTGGCTCCTGCCTGTGTCTATTTGCCATTGGAATTGGGGAGAGAGTCGCAGGAGATACCCCACTGGGTCCCTGGGTGCTGAATGGAGCCTCTCTGCCCCAGTGTGTGACAGCACAGGACCAATTACCTGTGCAGAACATTGACTCCTGTCCTTCCCCACTGGCCTCTAAACACAGAAGCTGGGAGGGGCTGGGTAGCACCTATTGTTGACTGCGGAAAGGGAATGCTGTTCTGTGGCCTGGAAGAAGAGATCCTCCCATTAGTGCCAGGACATCCAGAGATAAGGGTTCAGGAGCACAGTGTACCCTACTGTGCCAAGGCCAGTGACCATGACCATGCCTTTCCTCTTCTACGCCCTGGATCCTGGACCTATGAATTCCACCAGCTGAAGGCCCAGCATTACATATCGGTCATTGATCTAGGGTATGTATTACACTCTGGAGGATGGCACCCCATCCTCTCCGAGTATCATCTCAAGCTGGTAGCTCAGCCATGCTTGCCAGTGCTCTACCAGGCTGCCAGCAGATGACTTGTGACAGAACCACAGGGCCCACTGGCCCATATCCACTGTTGTGCCTCTTCTGCTACAGAATTAGTCCATCAGTGCAATGCTACATTCCATAGGACCTTGTCTCCATGGACCAAACTCTCTGTAAGTCTGGAAGAGCTGGCTGAGTCTCTGAAGGCAGGGTGAAAAGAATTGCACTTAATTATCCATCCACCAAATACCTTAAGCTCATCTGGGGATGGTGCCAGAGTGGAGGACCAGCATCAGTCTCCCTGTTGGTAAGCTGCATGGTGAGAGTGGCGGTTGGTGGCTTAGCTGTGGCCAGTGGGCACTCAAGCTCTCGCAGTATGTGTGGCTTCCACTGCTGCTGTCCACGAACCCCATTGCCGGCCCTGGGGTGATGGAGGACAGAGGCTGGTGACATCAACGGACCAAAGTGTTCTATCTCCTTGGCTGTTCCATGCCTCTTCTGCCTCTTCTGCCGTGAGAGTTCTCTGACAGATGCTGACAAACACAGCAAAGGTCTTTTCACTTCCTGCCCCCTCCTGTATGTTATCTGTGTGTCTCTTCCTCAGGCCTCTTTATGCCTGCTATTTCAGCCTGTTTTGTTCAGGTCCCCATTGGACCAACCAAGCCACATGTCTACCTACACTCATACCTTAGGTGGTTTTCCTTCTGCACAAGGTGGTGACCAGCTGTGCCCCCTAAAGCCCTGCCCATAAGGAAGACTTCCTCTCATTACTGGCCTTCAGGACCAGCCCCGAGCAAGGCTGTGCCAGTCCATTTTCAGTTGGTACCCACATACCAAACCTTACATGGCCAAGGACAATGCCCAGGCATTTTCCTTCTCCATCGGTTGATCACTCCAAATGGTTACAGGTGTGCACTGATGGAGAGAGACAGGTGCAACAGTGGTGGGTGGCACAGAGGTCTGAGCCACTTGCTCACACAGCTTCGTCGCACCCTTGGCACTACTCAGCACTTGGGCCCAATCTCAGATGGAAGTGTCCATCTTTGAAGAATTACTCCTGCACCCACTCAAACACATGGCTTGATGGGGGTAAGAGAACATTGCTCAGGATGGACACTTCTAGTTGCATGATCATCAGACGTGGCATGGCTAGGCTTTCTATCCTTACTAGTGCCCAGCCACAAATCAGGAGCTGCTTTTCAAATGGCCCGTAATTCTTGGCTGCAGATGGCTGGCACGTGCTCCCAAACCTTGCTTTTATTGGGTTTTGCCCTCAATTCCACACGGTGTTTTCCCTCCAGTTCCCTCTAATGCCATAGGCATTAGACAGGTCATATGGTCTAAGCAGTAGGGCTATGGAAACTTTTTCCGCTCTGGGTCCCGCTCAAGGATGGAAGCTTTCTGTGAACCTCTGGGTCAAAGCAGTTGAATTTATAGCCTTCAGAACCCAAAAGTCTAACCAGGAGTTGAACTGCCTTTTCAGAGATAGGCAGTGCAAGGTACAATAATGTTTCGTCTACTTTCATCTACTTTAGAGGGGCTGTCCCAGCATACTCAAACCACTAGTTACCTAATAGTCTCATTAATGTGGTAGACCCCTAAATATTCATGGGGTTTATCTACTACCCTTGGAGCACAGGACTCCAAAGTACTTGCCACTTCTCACTAATTCAATCTGATTAATACTGTGTCATCAATACAAAGGACCAATGGGACACTCATGGAATATCCAGATAATACAGGCCCATGTGATCTATTGTTACAGAGACAGTAGAGTTAACATGGCCCTAGAGAAAGAAATACACACACCAGTAAATGTATACTGGTGCCTTCCTACATAAACACAAACTGAATCTAAGTCCCTCTTGAAAGAGATGGAAAGGAGAAAACTCACCAGACCAAAGGCTGCACACCTTGTCCAAGGCCACATACTAACTGAGATATGGCTGAGGCACCATTGCTGCAGTTGGAGTATTTAACCCTGAACTTGATTGACTTTGTGGCCATCCACTGTCCATTCTCCAGCGTCTGTCTGGTTTCTGTATGGACCAGTCTGCTGAAGCATCATCCTTGATGTTTTTAAGGAGGATACTAAACTTTGGGATACAATACTGATTTTGATTTTTTTAATTTGGCCAGGGTGGGAGTGGGGGAACAATTTCAGAGGCCTCCAGTGGGACTTCCCTACTGGAAGCTTCTGCTTGCCTCCCCACTACCGTGCCGTTTGCACTACAGACTAAGAAACCAATGTGGAAGTTCTGGTGGCTACCAAGGATGTTCATTCCAGCTATGCATTTGAGGAGTAGGGAACTATTATATAAGACTCTGGGCCCAGTGAGCTGGGCTGGACCAGGATCCGTTTCCCGCCTAGGCCCCACAAAACTCTACTCTAACAGAGGGCCAATGATGCTTTGGGTACCCAGTATCAATGTCAACTTGGACCCTGTGTCCATCCATCCTTGAAGTGTCTTGATGCTCCCCTCCCCCCATGTACAGTTGTTCCCTGAGTAAATGGCCGCAGGTCCCTTTGGGGAAGGATGAGAAATCATCACCATTCATCCTCACTGTGCTGTTGTAGGCTCCTTCCTCCTGGAGACCCAGTCTTTCTTGTCAAAGTGGCCTAAAAATTGGTCTACATTCAGAAATCAGGCAAGGAAGATTGAATTTATGGGGGTAGCTGCCCTCAGCCTTGTTCTTCCATCCTCAGTTTAGTTTTGATTGTACACATTAATTGAACAAGTAAGCAATACTGCAATTGGCTGTCCATCTGTCTGTCCCCCAGGGCCTCCGTGTTCTCATAAGCACTTCATAGCTCTGGGTGAGTTAAGCACTCCAACAACACGCCAACCATGCCTTCTGTTTTGAAAATTGTGTTCACTTTGATTTGGACAGTTAAGCACTCTGTTATTTGCGGATCCTTTGGTCCAACTTCTGCTAGAGTTCGCAGTTCGTTAATAGCATCTCCTGCCCTAAGCCCTAGTCCATGGAGAATAGCCATCACCGAGCTTTTTAAGCTTTGGTATTCCTCTCACCACTGAATTCCTTGTCACTTCAGGAAATGGAGAGTCCTCTGAGCACTTCTACGGGACACATAGGCTTGAGGTTTTCTGGCCTTATATACTACTCTACTGCGACATGTCGATTTCTTTGAGCCTTTAATCTGTTCCTCCATCATTAACCATGGCAATTCGTCACTGGTACTTCCCTTAGTGCAAGCCATCGCTTTGCCCAAGCAACCAAGAGCCAACCCAGAAGCATGTTGGCCCCAACTACTGGGGCCCTTGCCATGGTGTAAATCCAGGACAGTACTTCTACAGTGAGAAACACTCCCCCATCCACCTCTAAATTCCCCCTTGATCCAGCAGCCCCAGGATCCAGTCCCAATCATGTTCTGCTCATGCATGTTGACTCTGTAGTAAAACACTCCAATCTATAGTACCTTTCCCTATTGGTGCTCCCAGCACTCTCCTGGCTGAGTTACGTGGTGACATGATCCCTGTATTCATCCGGCAGCCAGGAAGGGAGGTATGGGTAGATTGCAAGAGGGACACATGTTATATCTGCCTCTTCTCCAAGCAAGGGGAGTGTGAGCTACTTCTTCAGGCCTGGAGCATGCAAGCGGGGGTAGAGTTTTAAGGTTCTTGAGAGCATTAACCAAGATGCCCCCATCCGAAATCTCAGGGTCCCACCCCTTCCCAATTAGTACCTTGACTTTAGCATAACAGACTTGCTGGGGTTGAAAACTCGACTGTCTCTTGAGCTCTGCTACCATCATATTGAAGTCCTGAGCCTGATCCTCAGCCACACCAGCTGTAAGGGGCTCTTTATGTGCTGTTGGAAAAGCTCTCAGATTTACACACCTAGGTTTAAATTAATGATTGGTCACCCTCAACCGTTCATGATCTATCTCCCAGGAACCCTTCTCACTCAGCAAGAACCAACCCTCTCCATTGTCTTTATAATGATCACTTTCCCTGAACCTTTCATATCTGAGCCCCCAAACCCTCAGGTTCACTACTACACACACCAAGGGCTATCTGGACTCTAGCCACACCAGTCAGAGAGAGTCCTCTTTGCCATCATCAGAGTAGATGACCCTGTCCCCAGGTCCCATGTTAGAGCCCACTTCTTCAGATCTCTCCTGGCACCAACGACCATGGGTCAGGTGTCTTGGGAAACAGACTCTGAGATGGAACTGTATATGCAGAAGTTCATGGGAATGTGCTCGTGGAAACCGGGATTCATCACACTGGGAAGGTGAATGTGATATGGCTAGGACAGGGGTCCTGGCAGAGCCCAGGGCAAATCCTGGAGCCAAGAAGCCTTCAGAGCTGACCTGCTTCAGGGCTAGCAGGTCGGGTCTTCACACCCATCTGTGCCCAGGAGTTGCACTGGGGCTGTCGGGAGTAAGGGGACAGGTTTGGGTGAGACAGTCCCTTGGGAGGTTTTCAGCAGTGGGCCAGCAGCAGACCACCACCCTGGCAGCCTGGGCAACGAGCACCCGGGCCGTGGAAGGGGTGTTGGGTGGTTAGCACACCAGGAAAGCACTGGCAGAGAAGGCTAGCAGTTGTATCAAGAGGATGCGTGTCCTTCTGAACCCAGGACATAAGACAACCTTTGGGAAGAGAGACTAGAGAGACATGTACCAAGACAGAGGGGGCATGCAGGCCAGACCAGAAGGGCTCAAATGCCAGGATAAGGACATAAGGCTCTGTCCCTCCTGCGAAGGTTCTAAGAAGGATTATTCTGGGGTTGTCAGGAGCACAGCCAGCCTTGAAGGGGGAGCTAACTCCCAAGTGTCTCTTTGGCTGCGTCTTCCGCAGCCTCACTCTGGCCCCCTCACACACCCCACCACCCCCTCCCCCAAATCGGCTGCCTTCAGATTGTCACTCCCCACAGTGCAGCATTCATGCGTCAGTTCTAAATAGTCCCACTGTTCAGCCTTAACGAGAAGTCATACCAATTCTCATGTTTGCTCAGAGAGCACCATATTTCATCGAACCAGAGCCCATGCCGGCTCAGATTACTGACTGAGACAATGTTCTGTAATCCTGCTTTATTCACATGTCACGGCTATTTTAGCAAAACAGAAATGAATGGCCCAAGCCACCCTAGGAAGTAACGGGAGGGTTGGGTTCCCGCCCAGGGGAAGTCATGCTTTCTCCTGCCGCAGTTCTCCGAGGAGCTGACTTTGATTCTCTGAGCTTTTCCCGACTTTAAGAAAGAGAAAATGGGCCGAGGAGGAGTCACAAAGTGGGTAGTTATTTCCCTATAAAACCTTAGCTCCACGGATGGATTTTGCCAGAGCAAAAATAAAATCTGTCATTGATTATAAAGTCCTTTGTGCTTGTTATTTCACAGATTTATTACACTCGGGCCTGGCAGCCTGGGGAGGCCCTGGGATTCTTGTCTCCAGCGCCCCTGCAAACTCTTCAGCTGCTTTTTCACAGCTCATACCCCAAAAGGGAACAGGGACTCACAACTCTTTTGTCCTGGAGGGCCAAGAGCTTTGGAAGTCTAGATGAAGAGCCATCAGTCATCCCCCCCAACTGCTGGACCGGGACCCACAGATACCACCGGTAGAGGTCTGTGACTTCCTAATCGTGGAAACATTCTCCTTCTTTTCCTTTTCTTTTTAGCTCTTGGCACTGTGTACTAAGAAATGCATTTCCTCTGCAGAGCAAGCCTGGGCTGAACCTCTCACCAAATCTCCCGGAGTCTGGGTCCGCTTCAAATAGGCTACAATCTCTTTTGAATGCACAAGAAATACAAAGAGTAATAACAGGATTAATGTTACTTAGTTCTATCTTGTGCTAAACCCTTACTAATGATCCTCGGAATACCTTGCTCCTGTCCCATTTTAGAGCTGGAGAAACTGAGGCCTGGAGAGCTCAAGCAACTTGCTGAGGGCCATACTGCTAGGTGGTGGTGAAAACAGGCACACAGATCTAGTCACGTTGACTCTCTCACTTCCAAGAAAGGGTTGGCATGAGGCCACAGACCCAGGAATACAGCACTGGAGCTGAAACAGAGCTCAGGGCTCAGGCTTCTCACATAAACGGGAACCTCTAGGGTTCCAAAGAGGCAATGGGGCTAGTGGCAGAGCTAGCAAGAGCTGAAAACTGACTCCACCCCATGTTAACTGGACAATATCAAGAAACAGTTGCTCAGAAACATTTCATGGGGTGTTTATTTGGGGAGAGATTCAGAGGAAAACAAATGAGCTTGCTTCTTAGAACTGTCCCAGGCATGGGGCTTCCTAACCATTGAGTTTCTTCACTTCTTCCTCGGGGTTTTCTGAGTGTAAGGAACCCAGAGAATTTGTCAGACAGATCTGGGAGACTAAGGGCCCCCAAGCAACCTCTTATCTCTCTGGGAGAGCCCTTTCTGTCCCAGCAGGCAAGTCCAAGGCCTCAGTGCTCTTGGTAAGAATAGTGTATGATACTCCCAAGACCCTGATCCTTTTAGGAAGAAGCTGTCAGAAATCACAGCTCTTGGGACTTGAATCCACAGTCCGCCATCTCAACTCTTATTTTGAGCTACAGCCTGAGCTATTAAAAACAAAACATTCTCATTGGCAACTCCACAATTAGCCTCATTTCCACGCTAGAAACCCTGTTCTGCATGAGCTGAATTGCACAGCGATTGTTTCTTGTCTCAGTGATGCTGTTTGCAGGCCGTGCTGAGAGCCAGCGAGGATGTGACCCGGTGGTAATCTGAATTGCTTCACCAAACACATTTTTATCCCATCATCTCGGCTACATGAAAGGGAGCCATAGTGCTCCAGTGTTCAAGACTTTACAGTCCTGCTGTTCAGCAATAAAATGAGGCAAGAAATATTAGCCGTCCCTGGCTGATGCCTTAATTCTTTCCTAACAATTCAGAGTATCTGTACCCTACAGGTTTTAGGGCTGGCTAAAGCCTGACCCTCAGGCTAGCTTGAATGGAGGGGGAATGAGTTAAGGAGAGCAAGAAGGCTTTAATGGACACAGATCCCGAATAGCCCAGCTTGTCCCGGCCTCCTGCAGACTAACCCTCCTTTTCACAGGCCTCGATTGTGTATGGCCCCAGCAGAGACAAAACTACCCATGAGCAGAGGTTACCCCCAGCCGGTACAGGTCAGAGGCATTCTGGGGGAGAACGGGAGAGGAGGGGAGAGGGGAAGTGAGGGGCACACGAAGAAGGAGGGGAGTGGGGGTGGGAATGGGGGAAAGGGAGAACTGAAAGTCGGTGCAGATCATTTGTAAGGACAGATTCATCAGGTCTAAGACTGTGACTCTGATCATCTCACCTCCATGCAAGCAATTTTGGAAAGCTGTTTCACAGAACAAACGGGAGCTACATTGACGGGAAGTTGAATGCCATGTGAGATAATTATCAAAATAAATAAAATGCTTCTCTATAGTTTTCCAAAAGCTACAGGCTTGAGGTTCAGAGGATTTCAATAGGATAGCCTCTAATTGGACACTGCGAGATTTAAAAAGAATTACAAATAGGTTGTATTTCACACACCAACAGAAGCTTTTTCCAGCAATTTTTCAATTATTGCATTGTGAGCCCTCCAAGAAAAGTAACGATTCTGGCTCACAGAGCCCAAAGTTACCAAGTAAAGGGAACAGGGTGTTCACAAGTTTGCAAACAGTCCTTTGAAATGTAGCATAGGCAGTATCCTAGATAGTTCTGAAAGAACATGGGTTTGAAGAGGTCTTTTCCTTCCCTCACAAGAATTTGTAAATATTTTGTGTAACCCTTGGACCCCTTTCTCAGTCTGATTAAACCTGTGGACCCCTTTTCAAAAGAACATTTTTAATATACAATATTACCATGGAAGCCAATTACATTAAAATATACTTACCCAAATATTATGAAAAATAACTTTGCAACATAGCAATATATCTGCCTTTTTATTAATTCATGGAAGTCACAAACATAGTTAATACCATTGTGGTTGGTTGCTTGCATTTCTAATATTAGGAAATGCTAAGTTTCAGTTACAGGTTATTGAAAATAAAAATGTAAATTTTCCCCATCCAAGTTTGCCGGCCCCCTGAAATTCTATCCATGGACAAGAAACCGCACTGAAAACATGATGAAGTTCAGGACCTCCTGCCCCAGGGCTAAGAGGAGGAGATGTGGGGCAGGGATTCACTGTACCCTCACTTTATTGTGAAACCTTGGAAAAGCTACTGCTTTCTCTTCTCCTATCCTGATGCTATGGAAACGTTTTGAAAGGCAATTTGAAAAACCACGTCCTTTTCCAGGACAATCCTGATGACTACATGTCCAAAGATTAATAAAGACCTTTGATGTGCTTCTTCAGCAACTGGAATCATCGTTGCTAAAACCAGAGTCAGTTAATGGACTAATTCCGAATTTTAATGTGGATCTTCTTCCAGTTGCCCTGGGTTGGCTGAATTTTGGGGTTTTGAAAAGATTTCTCTTTTCAGAAGCTGCCCAGAGAGGGTCCGTGTTCCCCTCACTCATGCATTTTGGATACCCTGCTCAGAGCCAGCCGGGGGGGGGGGGGGGGGGGGGCACTCACATCCCCTTTCGGGTCCTCACAGGGGACCTGTCATCTTGCAACCACATAGTCATCACATGCCATTACAGGGGCAACCCGGCAGGCGGGCCCCCCTCCCAAGGCCGCCCCAGCCCCCGCGCAACCCTGCCCAGGCTGCGGCGCCAACACACAGGAGCCGGCCGGGTCCTGGGTCTCTGTCTCTTCGCAGGGGAGCGGGGAGCGCGATCGCCCACGCCCACGCCCCCCACACTCCTGGGCGCACACTCGGGCGCACACCCCTGCGCGCGCACGCCGCCACACACGGGCGCACGCACACCGCAGCCAGCCCAGGGACTACCTTGTCGGCGGCGGCCCCGCGTGGTCTGGGGCGCACAGCCGGTCCCCCCGAGGGCGCCGCCGGCCGCCCCGCCCCGCCCCGCCCCTCGAACCCGCCAAGCCGGGCGTGCTGTGGAGTGCAAAGTTTCGCGGCGCTAGTCCGCAGGGGCGTCGCGTCGGCTCGAGCTTGGCTCGGCTCCACGGGGCTCCAGACGGCCGTGACCGCTGGCCCGGGGCTAGCGCGGCTCGGACAGACCTGAGCGCTCGGCTCCCACCCCGCTCCACTCCGCGCCCTGCGCGGATCTCGGCACCCAGCGCCCCTCGCGCCCTCTCGCCACAGGGTCGGTCCGCAGCCTCCCGTGCGCCCGCGCGTTCTCTCCTCCTCCCCGGCTTCGACCCTTCGCCGCCGCCACCCACCATGGCCCGTGGCCCTGCTCAGAAGACCCAACTGCTGCCGCTACTGCCTCTGCTTCTGCTGCTGCTCCGGGACGCGGGAGGAAGCCACCAGGCACCCGCCTGGTCCGCCCCGCCTGCAGCCGCTGATGGCCAGGCTGGAGTCAAGGACCCCTGGCGGTCCCCGGGGGACGCCGCCACCACTCTGGGCCCTGGCGCCCAAGACATGGTCGCTGTCCACATGCTCCGGCTTTATGAGAAATACAGTCGGAGGGGCGCGAAGCCGGGAGGGGGCAACACGGTTCGAAGCTTCCGGTCCCGGCTTGGTAAGTAGAGGGGGTCCCAGACACCCCATCCTCTCCTTCTCCCCCTTCCTCACTTGTTCATCTTCCCCACCACTACAGCCACTTCTCTTCCTTCTTTTCATAGATTCATTCATTCATCCTTCATTCATTCATCATTCACCAAGCACTCTGTGTCAGGCCCTGAGCCTCCAGTGGTGACACCAGAGTGGCAGTGACACATTCCTGCTCCTAGGGTGCTGCCAAGACTGGGAGGATGTCCCCCTTGCTGGTGTAGAATACCCCATACACAAGACTTTAAGCACAGTGTGGAGATGGTTCTGGGCTGGGGAAGCTCATAGGGCTCAGTTGTATCGGCACTTGGTGCATGAGAAGGGCGCAGAGTGGGACCAGTCAGGTGGGCATAAGGCAGCTGGCATGAAAGTACCTGACCCGGGCTCAGGCAGGGAGCGTGCAACTCTAGCTGGGGGCACTTAATAGGTTCTGGGGCTGGGCACACAAAGTGAATGGAGAAGGGCCTTGGGGTCTGGTCTTGGGTACACACATTGAGGCCTGCAAGACACTAACATGAAATGTTCAGACCACGGGGGTTTGAGGAAGGGTCCAGAAGCTTGGGCAGTGGGGGGGGGGGTGCACTCTCCTCCCACCCTTGCTCCACCTGGGCAGATCCTTTCCCCTGTCCTCACACCTTGGATGGAGCTGGACAGAGGTCACTTACAGAGTCCTCCCTGCCCTGCTCCAAGAGCACTTCCAGCCTGCGGCCTCAGTCGTCTGCCAGCCCAGCTGGCCTACGTCTGCAGGCCCTGGGCAAGCAAAGAGGAGGTGCAGCCTGATGGCAAGGGTGGCTGGAAAACCCTGGTTACCATAGAGACCACCCATGGTCACAGAAAGCCATTCCAGAAAGTGCAGGTAGGGGTCCGCAGCAGCCCTTGTGGGGGAAAAGGCCACTCATCGGGAGAAAAAAAAAAAAAAAAACTGTTTGTCTCTAGGGACCAATCCCTCTTGAGGTGGAGAGGAGCAAGCCCAACATTGGGGCCAGACAGTCTGGGATCAGGTCGGCCACCTCTCGACTGCTGGTTGTGGGACTCAAGGTGACACCTGTTGCCTGGGAAGCTTGGCCTTGCATGATGGTGTGCTGGGGAATGCCTGCCACAGAGAGGCCTATGCCCCCGTCCTCCACTGAGCAGACCACTGGGTACGGTTCCTGGACTCCATCCTCCCTGGTACTTTTTCTTCATCACATGGGGTCCATTTCCAGAGCATCATTATTAAATTAAGCCACTCAAGAATCATCTAGCATGAATATGACCTTGGGCAAATCATTAAACCTCTGTGGACTTTACTGTACTCATCAACAAAATAGGCAAGTCATGCCAGTGTCTTTCCTGTGGGGTTGCCCAGAGCTTAGCACTGGCCCAATTAGGTGTCCGTGCATGTTGTTCCTATGGAATTACAAAGCATTTGTGTTCATATAGGTGTACACCTGACCCTGCATCCATTACTCAGTCCTCAGAGCCTTGTAGTTGAGGAAAGCAAGGTCAGCGAGGTCCGTCCTGCGACAGGGGTGAGCATGTGCTCTGAGCACATTCACTGCTGCAGCCCCCCGCCCCCCTGCCCCCGCATGGAGGTGCTCGATCTTGTCTTTCTGTTTGCACAGAACAGGGGTAACACAAGTAACACTGACACATAGACGTTAACCCTGAAAAGGACCTGAGGACAGTGCTTTACATCCAACCCTCCCATTTTACAGATAAGAAAACTGAGGCTGGGCTAGGGGGCCATCCACAGCAGCAGGGGCTGGCATCTCCCATGTGCCAAGCGAATGCCATTCCCGCTGCTAGCCTCCTCTTCCCACCTCCATCAGAACTCAGCCCAGGACTTAGGACACAGAGGGTACAGCAGACTATTCTCTGGGAGATCAGGAGTATTGTGGACCAGTCTGCGACTGTCTGACAAATCCAGCATGCTTATCTGGAACCATCTGACAGCCATGGGTACAAGTCCCAGCTCTACCAGCTTTCTCCCTCTGAGTGTGGGTTTCTGTGCACACAGTGCAGAGGGGAAGGGTCAGTAGGATGAGGGGGATTTGTGCCTCACAGCATAGAGGCAGGCAGTTTGGTTTCTCACCTCCTCCCTTGATTCATATCATCAAGTGGTTCACACCCCGCCCCCCTCAGAGATGCCTGCTTTGTGAGCCACTCCCCCGGGGGCTGTGAGGAACAGTGAGCCTGGGCAGGGACCCCTCATCTTCTGGATGAGGCACCAATGTCGGCGGGGGGGGCTTTCGCTCCGGTCCTGGAACATTCCAGCACCATCCTGTGGCATGACAGTGGCCTCTGCAGCCTCGGTGCGGTAGGCCCTGCGGCCCTGGAGGCAATGGAGCCAGTTGCTCGCCGGCCACCAGGCAGCATGGCTCAAGTTCAGAGTGCTGGCCGTGAGCTGGGCTGTGAGCTGGACTGCGGAGCTCCAGATGTTGAGTCTCCAGATGTTGAGCTCCAGATGTTGAGTCCAGCAGGAGCTGGACTAGGGCAAGGGGCTAAACTTGGCCATGACTCAGTTGTTCTTTGTGTTTTGTGTTTTGTGTTTTTTCACTTCTAAAATGGGGCTAGCAATGCTCCTTCCTTATAGGGTTTTTAAAATGAACTGAGGTATGTCAAGTGCTTAAGACAGTGCCTTGGGTGTGGGTTCAGTAAATTTATTAGATGCTATTACTATTACTTTAGCTACCCCTTCCTCCCTCCCTTCCATTGCTCCCTAAAATGTGTCTTGTTCCCTATTAAGCCTACAGCAGTGGAGAGCGCTTCGGAGCCTGACCCTAAGGCTTAAGGTTAGACCTTCCCCCCTGTCCTAAACAACTGTGTTTAACGCTAAGCTTTTCCACTGACCTGTGTGAAATTGGGCAATTTACTTAACCTCTCTGAGCTTGATGTCTTCATTTTTAAATGAGAATAATAATACATACCTATCTACCCACAATGCCAAATGTCACGTTTGTTCAGTTCCCCAAGTATTTCCTGAGCATCTCATTAGGTGGCAGGTGCTGTGAGCTCAGAGGACACAAAGATGCACAGACCCTTGGCCTTGTCCAGAAAAGTGCACGAGCTGGGGGGAAGTCAGAAGTAAGCGGGAGAGTATCAGCGGCAGAACAGGGGACACAATGCCTTGGGGAGGGGCTGTCGGTCTGCTTGGGAGCCAAGGGAGGACACTGGCCCAGCAGGGGGGAGGGCTGGCGGGGAGGGGCCAGCAAAGCCTTCGCAGAGCTTGTAGGGCTCCAGATAGACTCTGAAGGGCAGGTGGTGCTTGGCCGGGTGTAGAAGTGAAGCAGCCTACTGTGTGCTGGGGACCGTGAGGAATTCCGTTTCCGTGAAGAAACAGTGAGAGCAGAGAAGCAGGAGCTGGAGGTGGACCAGCAGGCCCAAACAGGCCATTAAGAGTCTTGATGGGCCTGAGTTTGGCTGCAGCACTGGGACGGTGTACGGTGTGGAAACAGTGGTGGGAGAAGAAGGGCAGGGAAGGGGAAGAGGAAGGGGAGAGAAAGAGGGAAAGAGAGATGCAGGAGGTGGTAAGAGAAGAGTATGAAATCAATTCACACTTACCTGGAAACCATAGAAAATCACTGTAAAGAAAAGAAGTCATTCCTAATCACAAACCCAAATATGACCAGAGTTAATAGTTTAGTGGAATATAAATAATAAATATTATATGTGACATAAATATATTACCATATTCTATACATTACATATTATATATGCATCCTATTTTACCTTAGTAGGATTGTATCTTTAACATGTAGGTAAAACTTGCTATATCCTAATTTACTTTTTTTTTTTTTAAAGATTTTACTTACTTATTTGTCAGAGAGAGAGCGAAACCGCACAAACAAGGGAGAGCAGCAGGCTTCCCACTGAGCAGGGAACCCGATGCGGGACTTGATCCCAGAACGCTGGGATCATGACCTGAGCCCAAGGCTGATGTTTAACCAACTGAACCACCTAGGCATCCCGCTATATCCTCATTTAAAGTCACTTCTTTTTTTCCATTACTGGTCATCCTGAACTGTTTTTCATGCCTTTCCTATGTAATTATTCCTATGTAATTATTCCTATGTAATTCCATGTAATTATTCCTATGGAAATGGCTTCCTCCTGTGGTCTTGACTTTTTCTTACTGACAAATAGAGAGTTTTTTGTATAGTAAGGATGCTGACTCTTCATCTATAATAGATGATTTCCTTGTGAAGCATGTGGGTGACATGAGTGGTGACAGGGATCTGGGGTTGCGGTGGCAGTGGAGGTAGGGCCACGGGTGAAGACAGTGGTGGAGGGACGCAGAGTTCAGGATAGTTGTGGAGAAATAGGACGCCAAGCCAGCAGGAGCTGAGATTGGTTAGATGCAAGAAGAGAGAGCCCGTGGGACTCTAGCTCCTGCTGGAGGGGTGGACGGGTGGCAATGCCTCCCGCTGGGCATGAGGACAGGGAGCAAGGACGTGGTGCCTTGAGAGCAGTAGCAGCTGGTGACACCACACGGCCAGTATGCTCTGAGCATGTGTTGGGTACCAGGCACCATGGTGTGAGCTCAGCAAAGATGATCTTACAACTTTAGGAAATGCCTACAAACCCTCTGCCCAGTTTACAGATGTGGAAACTGAGACCCAAAGAAGCTCCATGATTTGCCTAAGGCTCCGCAGCTAGTAAGTGATGTAAGCAGGATTTCTTCTGAGGCCTGCCTGAAAATAGACACTTGATACTTTGTCATTCTCTTCCCTTCTGTGCAGCACCCCTGGTGACCCGTGGCTCCCTTCTTCCAGCTTACATTAGTGATTGAATCTTTAGCCCCACATTCCCACTCTGGTCACCCTGATGGCTGTTTCCAGGACAGTGGATGAAGGGACAAATCTCCACATGGCTTAGATTCTATTCCTGTAAGACAGAGCAGACGGAGAGTCCTCTTGGCCTGCAGGTTTGCCAGGAGGTTGCCTGGAGCGACCCATGGATTGGAGCCACCTCTTCCCACCTCAGATTCCCTGCTACTCTTAGGAAGAAGACTGCATGCCCACAGAGTGGGCCCAGTTAGGATTCTAGGATTTCTAAAAGTCCAAAGAGAGAATAGCTCATCTAAATAAAGTTAGTCCTTTCTTTCTCAGAGAGTTAGAACTCCAAAACATCCACATAATGACTTGTGTTTGCAAAATGTTTTGTACTTCACAACACCTGGTCTTTGTTACATTCGCTGTTAGGTAGATCACCATTTTGACCTGAGTAAACAGGGGAGCATGGCCTTGGGATCAGACACGCCCTGGCCTGCCCCTTTGCAGCTGGGTGACTTTCAGCAAGTTAGATATCCTTCCTGAAGCTCCATGTTTTTCCAGAGAATAAATGACCCAGCTGCTCTCCTCTTAGTGAAAATGGGGATCAAGCATGCATACACACTTGGACCTCTATAACTGGTAAACGATATTATTCCCATTTTAAAGACAAGAAAACTGAGGCTTAAGCGGAAGTCACTGGACAAAGATCCTGCTGCCCAATGTCTCCAGTTGATTTTGTATCATTAGCTCCATCTTCCCATAGAATGAGGCTTTCTGGACTTCTTTCAGAACGCGTTTGCTGAGCCTGAGGGCAGCAGGCCAGGGATTCCCCTTTGTTAACTGAAGCAGATCTAGCAAAGGCTCCATGCTTCCCCGCCATTCACCACTCACTTGTGGGCCCTGCCTCTCACTCACTCAGTCTTGGGGCTAGGATCTGGGGATGCAGCCGCGCACAGAGCTGGCAAAGCTCCACTCCCTTGGAGACTGTGTTCCATGGGGGAAGAGAAATAACAACAAAGAGATACGTATCAGGATGCTGAGAAGTGACATGAAGACAAATGAAGCAGGGAACAGAGTGATGGGTTTCTCTTCGGGCCACAGGAGCCAAGGGTGCCCTTTAATAGAGATGCCCTTTGAGTGGAGAGCTGAAGGCAAGGTAGTGGGCTCAGAGGAGGAGGGGTGGGACGATGGCAGAAGGAACAACCTAGGCAGAGCCCCTAGTGGGGTAGCTTTCTGTTGGAGGGACCAGGAGCCAGAGTGACTGAGGCAGAGATGGGGGTGGGGAAGGAGGAAGGCCAGGTCAAGCAGGGCCTAGGCAAGGGGTTCCATTTTGCTTTCGGGGCAATGGAGGACTGTGAGCAGGGCAGTGGCCTGTGAGTGAATGCATCCAGCATTCCTGGGGCCTCACTTGGATAGTGCTCTGTAAAGCTGTGACACGACAGCAGAAGGGCATCATCACGATGGTCCATCTGTCTCATCCTTGGGCTGAGCCCCTCTGGTCAACTTTTCCAGGACCCCAGTCTGTGCAACACTGAACCCAAAGTAGGAGTTTCCTAAGTGTTTAGCGAGAAAGGAGGAGGCTGAGAGAGAAGGAAGAAAAAGAGAAGGAAAAGGACAGAAGGGAGGGCGGGGGAAGGGAGGACCTTTTCTTGCTGACCATGAGACATGGCACCAGCACACTTCACAGGAAATAGGGACAGCTCTTAGGGGCTTCTCCTTTGAGGCCTGGGCTTATGCAAGCTGGAGACTTCATGTAGGTTCCTCTTCTCTCGTCACAGCCCAGAGACCCCTGCATGGCGGGCATGCAGACACAGAAAGCAGAGCCAGTCTCTGTCCCTTCACATGCTGGGGAATGGACATGACCCATCTCCTCCTCCTTCCCACAGAGAGGGTTTCCAGGCAGCACACTGTCCCTCATGAGGGACAAGCTCCCTATGGCAAAAGGTGTTCAAGCCACACAGGAGAAGGACACCTGTCCTGAGTAGGATTGATCAGGCTGGGTGACCTCAAAGGTCCCTCCCCCATCAATCTCAGAGCACACTCTCCATGGTTCTCTGGCTGAAAAGGAGCTGTATCTGCTGCCCCTCCCCCACATCCTGTGCAGGAATAACCGTCAGGGAAGGCCAGTCCCCCTTCAGGCACTTCTTGCTCCTCAGGGGCAGGCCTCCTAGCACCGTCCTTAGGCTACACCTGCCTCAGGCCAAAGCTGCTGTTCCTGGTATGGTGGTCACAGTCGACCTTCTTCATAGACCTTCCAGTCCGTTAGCTCATCACTGGGAGGGTGGCTGAACTGCCTTTCCACTGTGGAGGCCGATCCCTGTTGCCCCAGTCTGCTGTGTCCTTCCTCACCAAAGGCTGGAAGTTCCTAGGCCAGAGATGCTTGCCGCCAGCTGCAATGGGCCAGCTCTTCGGAAAGTGTCCAAAATGTCTGTCCTAGAGCCTCCTAACGCATTTCCTAGCAAGGAATCTGTAGCAGACAATAGACTTCAACTAGATGAAAGACAAAAAACACTTTATCTGCCTTGTTAGCTGGGTTACAACTCAGATAATTTGGATCACTGGAGGGATACCAAGTTGGTGGAGGGAGAGCTTGCTTGTTCTGCCAGCCTTGGTCCTTTAGATGAAAGTGGCAGGGAACCATACTTAGGGGCTCCTCCTTGGTGCCCAGCATACTATCTATGCTATTTACTTAATCCCACAAACAATCATGTGACACAGAGATCCCACTATCCATCTGAGGCAGATGAACTTGGTGTGGTCCTGATGTGGCCTAGAGACCTGGTTCCTAGGGCCCTGTCTAGCTTGGAGGATGAGGGGGTTGCACTCTTGGTGACCTTTCACCCCACCCACACATCAACTGTAGATACATGACCTTGCCTGATGGTTAGAGTCCTCTGGGATGCTGGCTAAAACACAAATCCCTTGGCCCCATTGTCCCAGACCCTCTGAATCAGCATCTCCAGGGGAGGAAGGCAGAGAGCAGAATGTTGGGGAAAGCGCAGATCTGGAGCCCGAGACACCGAAGGTTGCAGCGTCTGGAAAGGCCAAATTTAATCAGCCGTCAAAGCCCTGCGCTGCTCCTTATGTGTGGAGCACGGTGAGGGGCTGCCACTCTTGTCCCGTGGGTTTGCTCCGAGGGTCAGGTTAGGCAGGGTCTTTAGAGTGTCATCTGAATCTTGACTAACATTTATCAGGTCCTCCGTGGATATGCTATTTCCTTCCTTCCTCTCTTTCATGGTCCCTCAAGAGTACATGGCAGTTGCTAATCGCAATAGAAGGAAACAACCTTAAAAGGAAGATTTTGATTAAAAAAACAAACAAACCCCAAAACAAAAAACAAATCTCAGCTGATTCTGTGGGTGCAGGTGTCCGGAAACCAGGCCCTTTGAGGCTGGTGTCCCTGCACACATACACAGTCCTGTGCTTCGGAGCTCTGTACATGGGGCAGCTTTACCCAGCAGTCTGTACCCGCGGACAGACACCTGGCAGCAGGAAGTAGAGCAGTGGGGGAGGCAGCTACCCTGGCAGCTCTGGTCTCCCGCCAGCCTGCAGGATCACAGCGAGGCCTGGGAACAACTCCTCCCTCCTACCTGAACCCCCCAGAGGACATGGCCATTCAGAGAACTCATGCAGCTGTGGCTCAGCACAGCTTCCTGGGGCCACAGATGAGGGTGCTGTGCCTCCTGGCCCTGGGGTACACCTTGGAGAACCAGCCTAGAAGGAAAAGGTGCTTGACAGCCCCAGGGATGTCGGACCTGGAGTTTTCTCAAGCTGCAGACTGGATGTTTGAGGAATGCCAGGCCTTCTCATGATATGGGCCTCTTGAGGGCAAAGCTGGTCTTTGTAGACTTTGTCAAGTGGCCTTGTGCAACCCTGAAATTGCTCTTCCTTTGTCAAACAAGCTTGACAAGCCCTTGGGCAGACCATGTAGCAGAAGCCCAGACCACTGCGCCCTCAAGTCCAGTTTCCCTCAGAAGGCACTCAGCACATGGCGGAGTCAGGGGTGCTCAGTCTCACTCACCTCGTTTGGAAGAATGACCGCATTTAATATTTGTGAACTAGAGGGCTGGGTACATACGGTGGGCGAGGGGGCGCTCTCACAGGGTTTGCACCTGACTCAGAGCACCCCAAAAACCTGGCGCCACCTTCTCTCCTCCCCAGAGGCATCAGTGGCATTTATGCATTTGTGCGTTGAGGGTGCTTGAGTGCGGGAAGAGGACACACAGAGGTGTCTGACCACCCCCCATCTGCTACCTTTTCCTTTTTGTAATAGGATAGTAGTAAACCCCAACCCCTCTGACCTCAATTCCTCATCTGTTCCTTGAGGATCAGTAAGGGCGCCCTCCTCAGTTTACTGTGAGGATGACCTGAGATAGGAAGGCCTGGCTGGCCTGGAGGGGCTCCCTAAATGGACACACTTCCTCCATCCCAGCCCTGGGTGGGAGACCCCGTGAACACTGGGACGGACCTATCTAAGAAGGAACCTAACCTGTTGTGGTCTATCCTGCCCTCACAGAAATGGTCGACCAGAAGGCTGTGTATTTCTTCAACCTGACTTCCTTGCAGGAATCAGAAA
Organism: Enhydra lutris kenyoni; assembly: GCF_002288905.1. NCBI lineage: Eukaryota > Metazoa > Chordata > Mammalia > Carnivora > Mustelidae > Enhydra > Enhydra lutris. The sequence continues at coordinate 38,979,684 of NW_019154096.1, read as the reverse complement.
TGATCCTTTCAGCCACATTCCATTTCTACTCGGAACCTCAGTGGCCCCGGGCACGAGAGGTACCCTGCAAGCAGCGGGCCAAGAACGTGTCATGCCGCCTCCTGCCCCCGGGCCTGCCCGCACGCCAGCACCTGGTCTTCCGCAGTCTCTCTCGGAACACGGCCACACAGGGGCTGCTCCGCGGGGCCATGGCCCTGGCGCCCCCGCCACGGGGCCTGTGGCAGGCCAAGGACATCTCCCCGATTGTCAAGGCAGCCCGCCAGGATGGCGAGCTGCTCCTTTCTGCCCAGCTGGATTCTGGGGAGAAGGCCCCAGGGGTGTCCAGGCCAAGCCCCCATGCACCTTACATCCTCATCTACGCTGACGACCTGGCTATCTCAGAGCCCAACAGTGTGGCAGTCACACTGCAGAGATATGACCCCTTCCAGGCTGGAGACCCAGAGCCTGGCACGGCCCCCAACAGCTTGGCGGACCCCCGCGTGCGCCGGGCCACTCAGGCCACTGGGCCCCTCCAGGACAATGAGCTGCCAGGGCTGGATGAGAGGCCGGCGCCTGCCCCCCACGCCCAGCACTACCATAGGCACGAACTGTGGCCCGGCCCTTTCAGGGCCCTGAAGCCACGGCCAGGGCGCAAGGACCGAAGGAAGAAGGTCCAGGATGTGTTCATGGCATCCTCACGGGAGCTGGACTTCGACGAGAAGACGATGCAGAAAGCCCGGAGGAAGCAGTGGGCCGAGCCGAGGGTCTGCTCCCGCAGGTATCTGAAGGTGGACTTCGCAGACATCGGGTGGAATGAATGGATCGTCCTGCCCAAATCCTTCGATGCCTACTACTGTGCGGGGGTGTGCGAGTTCCCCATGCCCAAGGTAGGCTGTCTGAGCAACACCGCTGCGTCCAGCCCCTTGCCTGGCTGTGCCTCCCAAGCTCTGCCCCTCCTGGCAAGTCTCGCTGCCTTGTGACCTATTTCCCAGCTGTGAACTGGGCATTAGAAGACCTCCCATCTCTATTCAAGGTGGGAGTGGGTAGGCAGAGGTCCTCGGGAGTCAGCCTGTCAGGGGAATACAGCCCACAGATGGATGAAGTTTGGCTGGGCTTTTGAAAGGGCTGACTTACTCAGTTTGAATTTTAAATCTGAACATGTCTTCTTTCGAAAAGCAGAGAATCCATCCCCACAGGTGTGTGTTCCCACATAGCAATGGCCTTACAGAGTTTGATTACATGCTGCTCAACCCACACTCCCTACACCGTAGGCAAGACAGGCCTCTGAAGCCCCTTCCTCCGCAAGGCTCTCATTTCTGTTCCTGGCCTGGACCTCAGGGCGTTGGGGTCTGTGACCAGCAGAGTTGGCCTCAGTGGCTTCCTAGGGACTCCTCCCCACCCCCACCCACCCCTGCCTCCCTCAGAGGAATGGAGACCCAGGGGGCAACTAGCTCTCACTGCACACGAGTCTGCAGGCAACACGGCACGCGGCTGTTTCATCCACCGTGCTGGCCCTGGGTTTGCAGAGTCTCCCCTTCCCTGCAGGCTGGATTGCGGCTCTGTCCATCCATCTCCCCACAGCCAGAGCTGGGTGGGCTGGCTGCCAGCTGAGGTCGGCCCTCCCCACGGAGTGCACACTTTCCTCCTGCTTAGCTCCTCTGCTGAGTTCCAGGTCATTCTTTCCCCTTCCAGAAAGGAAGTCCGTGCATAAATCCCAATTTGAATGTAAATAAATCAGTCGCTGGGATTTCCAGCCGCAGACATGGGGCAGCATTAACCTGCTTGGGAATTAAGGGGCTTTTCTTGCATGTGCAAGGGAGAGGAAGGGAGGTGATGGACAGAGAGGCAGGTGTGGGCTGGCAAAACCTAGCACAGGCCTGGGCAGCTGCCGGATGAGCAGTGAGCAGGCTCCAGCTGGCTGACCCGGCACTCACCTTATCAGTCTGGCTGGCTGCCTCCCGCCTTCCCTGACAGCAGCCAGAGCCCACAACTCAGACATCCCTACCTTGCTGTCCTCCCCGCAAGGGGCCTTTCTCATCAACGCGCTACATATAAAACTTCCTTTGGCCTGCAGTGAGCTGAAACTCCCATGACTTGGTCCTGTTTCTCTTGTTGGAAGTGCTTGAGAACAGCCTTCTCTGTGTTTGTGGCTGGACCCCCGACTCCTCTGGGTGTGCGAGGCTGCCCGGGGAGGGAAAGAAAGCCTGCACGGCACATGCAAGCATGGGTTCCAATTTTCTATGACTTTTGGATGCTTCCTAGCTGAGGGGTCTTGGTCAAGCTACTTAGACATTTCTTTTTTTAAAGATTTTATTTATTTGACAGAGATCACAAGTAGGCAAAGAGGCAGGTAGAGAGAGAGAGGAAGGGAAGCAGGCTCCCCGCTGAGCAGAGCGCCCGATGCAGGGCTCGATCCCAGGATCCTGAGATCACGACCTGAGCTGAAGGCAGAGGCTTTAACCCACTGAGCCACCCAGGCGCCCCTTCTACTTAGACATTTTAAACCTCCCCTTATTCACAGGCAAAATTAAGGTAATGCCACCCCATAGAGTGGATACTATGACAAGATGGGGTGGTGAGGTGGGGCAGCCGCTGACACCCCACAGTTAGACCCATCTGGGAAATGTGCACTTCAGCCCACTTGTGCTGGTGCACACATGCCTGTGGGCCTTCCCCTCCAGGACTAAGAACACGCTCCCACGGGAAGCGTCCAAGGGCTCCTTGGGGATGTGCGATACGCAGGTGCCCCCAAGTGGTCATTCATGTAGGGATGTGACTTCCCTCCCGGAGACCCAAGGGGCAGGAAGGCCTGAGGCTTTGGCACACCTCCCTGGGACTCAGTCTGTGGCTGACTTCAGAGGAAATGTGTGCCCCTGGAATCTTACCTTTTCTTCTAGGTGGACACCTTTTCTGTGGCCTCTATCGGGGACGTGCCGGTGGCAGAGCGGGTGGGTGAGGGCTGAGCGCCTAGGTAACTGTGCTCCTTTCCTGCCTGGCAGATTGTCCGCCCGTCCAACCACGCCACCATCCAGAGCATCGTCAGGGCTGTGGGCATCGTCCCGGGCATCCCAGAGCCTTGCTGTGTTCCTGACAAGATGAACTCTCTTGGGGTCCTCTTCCTGGATGAGAACCGGAACATGGTTCTGAAGGTGTACCCCAACATGTCTGTGGAGACCTGTGCCTGTCGGTAAGACCAGCCACTCTGGGGTGGAAGGAAACCGCCCTGCCCCACTTCCAGCAGGGCAGCATCCTCAGGGCCTTCCAGGGTAAGGGCTTCATGAGGGATACAGCTGCATATACGGGGCAGAGCTCACAGGCACCCTCACCGGGTTCCAGAAAGATCTGTCCCCCAGGGCCCATTCTGGAGTCTCTCATTGCTGATGACTTAGCCCTCCACATGCCAGTCTGAATCCCCTGAAGGGAATTAGCCCTTGCCTGAAGGCTGCTCATGGTTCATCCCCTCTGCTCTGAAGACCCGAAAGTCAAATGTGGCCACCGTGTTGGCTTTTGTGACCATCATCTCATAACCAGGGAAGAAGGCTGCAAATGCGAGGACACCTGCTCTCGTCACAAGGAATGAACCTCTGTTCAGACAGTCAGTTGAAAACACTTTGGGCCACATACTGATACTGAGACGCAGCGCCTCAATAATGATATGAACTTTGGAAACTCTACTACAAAAGCTTTCACACATATAGTATGCACGTATAACCCATTGTGGTTTTTTTTCTTAATATATATTTTATTTTAAAATAAAGAGAAGGGAGTGGACACCATTCCCCACAGAGGTAATCAGGCTGGTTAAGTGTACATTGTTTAAATCTGTTTATTGAAATAACACGTGCAGTAATATGTTGGAATACTAAAAAATAACCAAGATTTTTATATTTTTGTAAGTTATACTTTCTATACTGTAGATTGTGTATGTCATGTGTTTTATGGAAAGCTAATAAATTGAAGGTACAGTGGTATCTTGAAAAACTGAATGTCACCCATTTCAGAATATGGATAGATCCCCACCTACAAATATGCCATCTTGGTGGCCGCTGGGCCTTGGTTAGGAGCGGAGAACCCCTAGGCCTCTCTACACCTTCTTGTCTCTATCCTAAGCTCTGGAAACCAGCTGCCCCATGCCTTCCAGCATCCTACCCGCCCACTTTGCTGCACAGATGTCATCCTGGACTCATCCAGGCAGGACAGGGCCCCAGGCAGGCACAGTGGCCCCACAGAGCTTCCTCACCTCCTTAATTTCAGAGGGGACACTGAGCAATGGAAAGATGTCTAAGACATTTAAAGGAAAATCTGAGGTGTCCTGGGTAGAGAATTCTTACTTGGGGTAGTTCAAGCAAGAGATTCAATCGGAAGCAGTCAGGAGTATCTCCTAAGGTCCAGGGGCTCCTGCTTCCCCATCAGTGGCCCCATCCCAAAACAGCTTCCCATAAATGGTTTTCTTACCCCCGAGCTGACAGCACCCCAAGCAGACATCAACTCTAGTGCCCAAAGCTGACTGACCAGCATTTCTGAAGGAGAATCTGGGTCCGACTTGGGGCAGGTGTATAATAGCCCTTCAGGTGGGACCTGAGACGGTGATGCAGCCCCAAGTGTTACTCGGAGGAATCTGAGAAGCCATGAGCAGTGCCCTCAGGGGACACTTAGGAGCAAAAAGGAATCCCATGGTATCTATCTTAAGTCAGGCTCCTGATCTGAGCGTGGCTGGGCAAGGGATAGATGAAGAAATGCTCCCAAGAGAAACAGGCAAGGATGGGGGGAAGCTGGTCAGGAGGCCAAGAAACCAAGCATCCCAGATCCTGGCTCTTGTGGGAAGCTCTGGAGCTTAATTATAACTCAGGGTTCGCCCAGCCTTGAAGCAAGGGAGCTGAACATTCAGACCTCTTCTCCAGGCGGCGCACAGTGGGGAGATGGAAGCTTCCAGTTCTCTGGCCCTCTTCGTGGTAGCTCTAGAAGCCCATGTGGCCTCTGAAGAAGGCTGTGGTGGCTGCAGCTGAGGGCAGAGCAACAGACCCTGGAAGGAGAGCCCAGAACAGGTAGGTGGGGGAGGGAGGGGTTGCGGGCCCCCAGCAGAGCCCAGCAGAGTCTGCCTAGGGTCTCCTCTGAAGCATTCCAACTGGTCATGGGGGGACAGCAGCCCTGGACACGCAGCAACCACCACCCCCCAGCCCCGCAGGCAGAGATCAAGTGGTCCTTAGCACACACGCTGCCTGATTCCTGCAGGGACTGCGCTGGGCCCACAGGACCCGTGCCCTGGGTGCTGGGCTGTCTCAAGCTGATCTGCACATGGAGCGTCTGGCTCGCCAGATCTAATCCTTTTCGGAACAGAACAGGATATACATTAATAGCAAAATGAGTAAAAATATTGCAACTTAATAAGGCTCCCAAGGCCCTTCTTCTCAATATAGATTCTTGCTTATTCCTTGTGCCCCTCAGTTTTTTCTCATATACTCCTCCCCTTCTATTTCATGACCGAGTTGGGGTGTCCTGTAAGAGTTCTGTCTTGTGCTTTCTGGCCTTCACAGTTCCTGGGAGATCTGGGTCACTCCAAAGCCCTACAGCTTCTGCGAACCTTAATGTCCAGTTTGCAAGGCTGGGGGGCAGGCTGGGAGGATTGCCCCTGTGTCCAGCCATGCAGGGGATCCACGCTTGTGCCAGGATGGATGTTCCCCAGCGGTGATGACTTTGGAGTGTGCTGGAAGGAACTGGTGTCTTTGGTGGCTGCTAACCTTTATAAAGATGACACGGTTCAGATACAGCGTCTTGCAGGTTCACAGCAACTTAACTTCCTAATTGGTGGAACAGAAAAACAGGTCCAGGACAGATAAATAATACGGCCACCAACTACGTCTTAACTAGACCATGGACAATGTCGGCTTTCACACCCAAGGCTGCCTGATTTAAGGCCTCTGTGGCTGGTGCTGCTCCCCAGCTTCCCAGAGAGTGATCCCCCCCCACAAGCTGATTAGGGTTTTCCCAATGGCACTGAGAGACCTTACAGTAAAGCAAGGTTTAAAAAGAAATGTTTGTATGAAACAATTTTTTCTCCCTCTTAAAAGCCAAATGTCAGCATCACATTGTCACAAAAGTAAAAGGCTCCAGCACACAACCTAAATATGCATGGATCCCTGAGGTCACATATCTTCATCGGTGTCAGCTTGGAGGGAGCAGTGTGGTGGCCTGCCACTGAGCCCTGTTCCTGAAGGCTTATATCCTCTGAAAGAGTGGGGCCTCATAGATTAATTCATGTGGCAAGTAGAGACAGTACAACTGAAAGGTAGAAACTTTAAGGCAGCCGGGGTGGTGGGGGGAGACTTTGGAAAACTTCTGATGTAACCTTTTTTCCTAACAAATGGGGAAACTGAGTCCAGGTGCCACCAAGTGTTTAGCCTTGGTTTAGCACCAACAGGTGCCTCTGTATGTCTCAGTCAGTCACTTATAAAATGCCACATGTTCTGTGGCCTATCGCTAATGCTTCTGTGGCCAGGACATATGCAGGGCCAGGCTGGAAGAGTCTGCAGAAGTCTAGGGTAGGGGTGGGAAGGTCTGAGGAGGGGGATCCCAAGGGAGAAGAATGGAGTTGATTCCACCAGGATGGAAGAGCTGGATTGGCTGGGGCATAGTGCATTGTGCAAAATGCATTTAGGGGCGGGACGGGACTCTGGGGGAAAGACCAGCAGGGCAGGACCAGCTTGCCAGCCCTGTCTCTTCAAGGTTATTTCCTTCTACCAAAAGCTGGAAACATAAAACCCTTCACTGATAAACTGATGCGCCTGAGATTTTTATTCCCTCCTCTTTTCTACTCTCGAAGAGAATGATGCTCGTTCCAGCCTTGCAATATTTTTCTTCCCTCTCCATTCTAATCCCACCCTAAATCCCTCAGTCTGTGCCAGCAGTCCTGTCTGTATGAGTAGGGATGAGCAGAGGAATGCAACTGTTTGTTCAATTATTTAGCTGCTACTGTGTGCCCAATCCCATAGTAGGCAATATTGACATGCTTTATCTCTTGGAAGGCTCGTACCAATTTCCTCTTTTATCAAACCCAATGTGTAGATTTGAATGTGCATCAAAATCAGATGGAGGCTTGACTAGATTGCTGGGTCCTACCTCTAGAGTTGCAGACCCAAGGCAAGATTTTGCATTTCTAACCAGTTTTCAGGTGCTGCTGTTGGAGGTCCAGGAACCACACTTCAAGAACTACTCTTCCAAAAAATGCAATGACCAGCTGAGCACAGTCCTGGGACAGGCTGTTCACATTGGTTGAGTACTTACCATGTGCCAGATGCCAGCAGGGTCTCACAGAGGCTAGGCCCAGAGCTGGGAAGAGGCATAGGCTCTGCTCAACCGGACTCATTCTCTCTCCTCACAGCCTCAGGGTGGGTCCAGTTTTCATTCGCTGGGCGATGTGTGGGTAAATGTAGAGTATGAGAAGCTCACAGAGATAGGTGTCTTCATGGCATACTTCCTGGGACAGAGGGGTTCCTGACCCCTTGGAGGCAGCTGTGTCACAGAAATACAGGCAGATCTTGTCCCACCTCCATAAATGAAGGCTGAAGTCTGTTTGTTAGAGACATGAACTTCAACGGTCCTTGAAATAAATAGCTGAGTCAGATATGCCTCTCTTATTCATTAAATTGTACTTCTCCCATAGCAATTGCATGTGCTGACTCTATTTCTGTAATTCACAAGTCCTGGGAGGGATGGTACTACACAGGCTTTGGTTAAATACCACCAAAGCATAGTAATGCCAAACTATCTGGGCATCAAGTACAGACAGGGGGACAAGGCTGTGTCAGCACCCACCAGGGCAGAGCCAGCCTGACCTACACAGGGCCAGGAGTACCCAGAAGTGTTCAAGGACATGTGCAGAGACAAGCATGGAGGCCTGCCCAGAGGAGGTGTCCGATCCACCATGAACACAGGGCCCACTCTCTGACCATGTCAAATTGCCGGAAGGATGTGCCACCTCAAGCCAACAGCAGAACGTGGTCCTAGGGTCTGTCACAGTGGTTGTCAGATGAATGCAGATGTCTGAGTGCTGTCACTCAGAACACAGAGGCTAAGCAGTGGAGGGCAGTCCTGAGCAGGCACTAAAAGGCAGGGGGTACTGGCCCAAGTGGAGGGCAGTGAGGAAGAGTATGAGGCATTCTAAACTGAAAGCACAGCTAAGGCAGGGGCTTTGAGGAAGGGAAGGGCAGAGCCGCTCCACGGGTAACCAAAACAGGGACAGAAAGATCGGACATTGTACAGACAAGAGCTAGAACAAGTACTTGCTGAATGTTTACCATGTGCCAGGTTCTGTACTCATGGCACTCAGTGTTCCTTAGGAGCACGCAGGCCTCTGTGGATCACTCCAGTCCTCTCCCTGGACACACAACATGGAACCAAACAAGATTCCTGAGCACAGCCCTGGACCAGGTGTGGGTATGGGGCAGCTACCACTGTACCTTCTAGAAAGTTAAGTCCAGACCCTGTGGAGTGGCTTATCAAAACATAGAGAAAATAGGGTCCTGTTAGCTAGCAAGGCAAGTTAACACATTTTTTCATCAAATTACTAAAGACTAGAAAGAGCTACCTCTGAGGGGTGGTAAGACGGGTCCTTAGGCTCTGTTAATGAAAGTGAATAGTAAAAGAACATTTCTGGAAAGCAACTTGCGATGTTTACCAAGAGCTTTGAAGTCGTTTGCATACACTTTGACTTGGAAATCCCTCTTACGATGAACTGTCTCCAGAAAGTAATATAAAATCTAGCCTATAACAATGTGCCTTGCAACATTATCTTTAATAAATACCCCAATTGTCCTACGGCTGGAGAATGTTGGATACATTAGGATAGGTCCACACTGTTGGATATTATTCAGTCACTAAAAGTGAAGTATATGAAAATTTTTCATGGCATGCAAAGATACTGACACCATCTTACCATCTTTTAGTAGTGGCTTCCTCCGGGGACCAGATCTAGATGTCTCAGGGATTATCCCAATCCGATTCTCATTCCTCGCTCTCAGCAGCATCACCCCCATCTAAGCCAATCAGCGCATTACTTTCCCCTTGTTCACTGTGATTGGCTAGGGCACGGACAGATGACCCAAACAGGACCGAGAAGCCACACTGAGACTAACGGGGACTTCCTAGACAAGAGACTTTTGCCCTCACTCTACCCCCACCCCAGGGCGCACTGGATGCAGTGTGGACCTGCTGCAGCCATCTCGCTAAAACAGGGAGGCAGAAGGTGAAGACCACACAGTGGAAGGCCGCTCTGGGCGCGAAGAAAACACCACTACAACTTGGTCTGTACTCTGGACAAGGCTGGGCTACAGCCAAACCGTCCCTGGACTTCGCAACTTTCATTAGTTAGCTGTAATCCTCTTTGCTTACAACTGTTTGGATTCTGCCTTTCTGCAGTCTATCACAAAAAGAGCTCTAAGTGATATACTTTTTAAAAATTCTTTTTTAAATTGTGGTAAAATATACATATCATAAAATTTACCATCAGCAGCTCAGTGGCATTGGGTACACTGACATTGTTCTGTAACCACCACTGCCGTCCCTCTGCAGAATCCTTTCATCCTGCAAACCTAGAACTCTGTTCCCACTCCCCCTCCTAATAGGGTCTCTGAAATCACACCACCTTGAGGAGACTGGGAGTCTGAGCTAGCAGCGCAGGCTCCCTACAAGAACCTAGAGGTTTGTGAGAGAGGGCAGAATGGGATCACAATATGGCCATAGATGGCTTCTTCTCTTGGTCCAGATATCTGCATTTGAAGAAGGGTAAGCCTGGGAGTGTGCGTAAGACATCAGTTATCTCAGTGCCCAAAGTGGGGACATTATGGAGACCTGGGAAGAAACCTGAACCAGTCAGGGCATCCCAGCACCTGTGCTCAAGCCCCTGTTAGGTATGTGGGACCCATCTCCAGCAGCAAAACTAGGTGTCATTGAAAATGACAGCAGGTGGGACCTGCTAGAACCCCTTTCTCCCTCGTCACTTCTAGCACTAAGAAGCTGGACTGTTACCATCCCACCTCTACCTCTTTGGACTAAACAAACCTGTAGGGCACTTGGACAGTTTAAGAAATGGATCAGACTTCCTGGTGATACGGATCAAGAGGCCTGATGCCATTAGTTGAAAACAGTAAAGGAAGGACCCATGGACGTAGCGATACCCTGAGCTCACTGGGCAGATAATTCCAGAAGTACACGGCTCTGGGGGCATCACCCACATTACAAGCAGGGCTCCTGAGCAGCCTCCATGGCCAGATGTGGTGACCCCACATGTAAACAGGTCCACAGTCCTTTATTTGAGATCCCAAACCCAAAACTATCAGAAAACCTGAAGTTCCTTTTGACTCCTTTTGTGGCAAAACCTGATCTGAATGGGTATGTGTGTTTTTATTTGTTTCACTGCAGAAACGCTAATGTACTTGATTATAAGGTATTGACCCCACCCCCATTGGGAATATTACAGTTTTTATGCCATACCAAATTTCCAAGATCTGAACATTTCTGAATCTCAAAACACTCCTGGCCCAAAGGGTTGTAAATTGGGGATTGTGGAGCTCATATCCTGGATTTCAAAATATTAACTATGGGCATCACTGGTGAGTGAGACTGTAGGTTGTTTTTATTTCCTTCTTCACAATGTTTTGCATTTCCCAAATCATCTGCACTATATACTACTGTTACAACCAGAAAATAAGATCTACCATGTTTTTAAGAAAACATCAGGTAGCAGCCCCTTATGCTCCCCTGACCACATTCAGGCCACTCCCATGTGTCCCTTGGCTCTGCCTCTTGAATGTGGCCTGTTTCTGGGCTGCCCCCAGGAACTGGAGCACCATAGGGTATGCCTGCCTGGCTCTCCAGCTCCTCCCAGACCCTCCTTGCTGCACACTTCAGCTCCATTTCCAGGCTCTGCACCCCTTCCTCCTTCCCCTGCCCTAGCGAATTCTTGCACTGAGCTGGCTCAAGGCCCAGTGTGCTTCCTGCCGCCACTCCAAGCAGCACTTCTCAAGCTGCACCCTTTCCCGTCCACCCTCCCTTGACAGTGTTCCCAAAGGATGGGGACAGCAAGTTCTGTCCAGGCCCAGCAAGTCTGGGGCCCCTGGTTTCACCCTGCCCCCACTAAGGGTGGAAAGAATAATGCTGGGCACACACTGGGATCCTTGACCTCCGCCCGCTGGCCGGCGTCGCCCCTCCTCCATCTTCCTGAAGCTGCTCAGCTCAGTGTCCCCTCTCCCCAGGAGGCCTGCCAGCACAGAAAGACTTCATGTTCAAATCCCCCTCTGAGTAGATCCCTGAGATGTGCAACTACTCCTATTTTTTTTTTTTTTTTTTTTTTTTTTTAGCTCAGTCAAACCCACACATAATGGGAATGGACAGTCTACTCATGGGCATGATGGTTTTACCATAACGCAGACCCCAGGACCTCACAGACCCCTACTGGGCTGCAGCTTGTTGGCCTCCTGGGGCCAGCGGGACAGTCCCTGGGCACATGCTGTCCTCAGGGTTTCCCTGTTCCCTTTGCTTCCTTTCCCCAGACTGCTTGCTTCTCCTGGCTGACAAGTGTGGCCCAAGCAATCACCCAGCTGACACAAGCGAGGACCGCCCCCAGCCCCAAGCCAGGGACAGAGCTCTTCTGAGGGCTGGGCAGCAAGTCTCAGGATGGGTATGGTGTCCTCTGGAGAGCAGGCTGGGGAGGTGCAGGGAAGCGGCAGCCAGAATGTGCCCACCCAGCTGACCCGAGCTTGCAGACACTGCTGTGAAGTTTTGTATGCGATCATCTTTGATTTCTCACATGTCTTTTCTAAACCCGAGGCTCAGGGAGGTCAAGTGACACTTGTGGGCAGTCAGTAAGGGAGCCAGGATTTGAACCCTCCTCTTGGGGACTCCAAAGCCTCCCTCACCTGGTGCTGCATACCTCCATGATCCCTAGGTTCAGGACTCCCTCCACAGATGAGAAAGCATGCAGGTTGCTCTCCAACCACACACACAGGCAAAACAGTGTGCTCCCCAGGGAGCAGGCCTCCTGTTCACCCAGAGAGACCCTACCCGGCATCGACCCTACCCACCGTTTGCCAAGGTCTTCTGAGAGTTCTGGGTCGGTTCTATATTTGGAGGACTTTCTGGTCCTGTCTGTTTCCTGGATTCTCTGTGTGGCCCAGGAGATGGAGCATGTGTCACCCTGTCTCAAGATTCTTCGGACCAGAGCTGGCAAGGAAATGAGAGAGGATCCTAATTAGGGGGTGATAACCCCACGGAGAAATTCGGGCTCTCTGCAGCAGGCCATGTCCTTCCCACAAGCCCTGCGTGTTTGTCAGATGTTTATAGAGCCTTCATTAACAGAGAGCTCCCTTAGATAAGAGGTGGGAGCACGGCATCGAGGGCCAGATAAGAGCAAGTGGAGGCCACTCTGGGGAACTGCGGGTGAGAGCCTGTGAACTGGCCCCGGGGCTCGGTGCTGAGCCGTGGGCAGGAAAATGCCGGCCCACTCCTTCCGGGCCTCTCCCTGCGCCCGCTAACACACCCGCGGCCACCGCCCGCAGTCTCCCGTTAAGGGCGACAGCGCCGTCCCAAGATGTGCTGCGGGGCGCTCTGGGTGGCCCTGCCTGTGCTCTCCCTGCTGGCGGGCTGTGCGCCCGGGAAACCCCTGGAGAGCCGGGGAAGGGCGTCAGCCGGGGGTGATGCCCACCGCTTGCTCCCGGGGCCTGGAGGGGAGCGGGAGGGGGGCGCCTTCGACCTGAGGATGTTTCTGGAGAACATGAAGGTGGACTTCCTGCGCAGCCTCAACCTCAGCGGCATCCCTTCCCAGGACAGAACCCGAGCGGAACCACCCCAGTACATGATCGACCTGTACAACAGATACACCACCGACAAGTCCACCACCCCCGCGTCCAACATCGTGCGCAGCTTCAGCGTGGAAGGTAGAGTCGGCTCCGCCGGGGCCCTCCCCCTGGTTGGGGGGCACGCAGGGATCAGGGCTGCACTGCCCGGTCCGGTAGCCACTGGACATAGGAGGCTCTTTAAGTTTTAAATTTAAATGAACTAAAATGAGATAAAATTAATAACTTAGTTCACTGGTTTGGGATCTGTCGCTCCTTAGTCATGTGTGGTTAATGGGTACCTTATAGGATAAGGCAGAGTATAGCACATTCCCACCCTGGCAGCAAGTTCTACTGGACAGCTCTGCTGTAGAAGGTTCTTCTCTGGGCCCAGGGCCAATTTTACACATTCGGTGCCTACGGGAATGCCAGCTCCCTTTCTTCCATCCATTCCTTCTCTTCTTCCCCTTCCCTGCTTTGAAACAGACAACCTATTTAGCCTTCAACCAATGGGTGTATTTTTTAACTTTGTTTTTTTTTTTTTTAAGATTTTATTTATTTATTTGACAGAGAGAGATCACAAGTAGGCAGAGAAGCAGGCAGAGAGAGAGAGAGAGGGAAGCAGGCTCCCTGCCGAGCAGTGAGCCCGATGCAGGACTCCATCTCAGGACCCCAAGATCATGACCTGAGCAGCGGCTTAACCCACTGAGCCACCCAGGCGCCCCTATTTTTTAACTTTGAAAGAATGTCTGTTTCTCTTCCACCAAAAGGTATCTACAAGTCCAATGAATTTTTTTGAGAGGACAACTTATTTTCTAAATAGAAAATGATTTACCTGATTTGAAAGGGCTGAAAGGTAACAAACCCTTGTTTCACCCTGCCCCCACTAACTCACCCAATGTAAGTGAAATGATTTTGTGAGCATGGAAGCCAAGGCTTGCAGATGCTGGGGGAACTTGACCAGGTCACGTAGTGGTCCGGCAGCTGGATTCCGACACAGGCCCCATGTGCCTACAAATCTTGGGCTTTTCCTGCTGCTGCTGTCTCTCTGAACACCCATGCACATGGGGCCTCTCTCCTCCCAGGTTTGACACCTGCAAACCCCTAAAAGGCCTGGCTTGGTGCCACGGCAGGTCACCCAGCCTGCAGAGCACATGCCATGTCTGAAGGATGCTACAACCCGCAGATCACTCAGCGGCTGCCAGCATCTCACCATGCCCCTGGGGCATGTCTGTTGCCTGTGCTTTAGGAAAAGGCTGAGTTTCATTGGCTGGACCTAATCACCAAATCCCATAGTCTCAGAGTCCAGCGTTTGGCACCATCTCGATGATCAGCCCCTCCCATGTCCAGCATTTTCCATGTACCCAAAACGAGTTTTCTGACTCAGTCCCAGCTGTGCCTATGGCCAGCTCTCCTGTGAAGGCCAATTATGCTTTCCTCCATGGATGGTCCAAAGGAAGCTCAGGTAGAGAGGCTGTTTGTTTTCTAGATGTGTGATATGGTCCCATAGTGATTTCAAAGCATGGCACAGTAAGAGCACAGTAGGCCATTAATGCTCATACACACCATTCACTATTCACAAATGTTCTGCAGGAGCCAGAATGTTGGGCACATCAAGACTGGGTGAGGGGCCATGTGCTTTGAGGTGGACATGCATGTTGGGGAGGAGGGCCTGGGAAGGACACAGAAATATTGACTAAGCATCTGCTATGAGCCAGGGAAAGTGACTGTGTGCCATCTTGTGGAAGCCTCACACCAACCCTGAAAGACCATTAGGATGAGCCCCTTTCTACAGATGAGGAGACTGAGGCACAGAGAGACTCAGGACTTCTTCAAGGTCATAAGCCTAGGAAGGGGTTGAGTCCAGATTAGCAAGGCAGTCTGTCAGACACTGCTGGATTTCATAGCACCACACGGACTCCCCTCATGACTTCATATTGGTGACCGAGCCATGGCACAATAAAGATGTCCTGACGACTGTGTGCCAGCCAGGAGAAGTTGGAAACTGAGACAATTGTATAGCTCAAAGCTAAACCTCATTTTTACCTAACATGACAAAGCAATCAAGGCTGATTTGTTTTCTTTCTTTATTCTTGTCAAACGTTTAAAAAATCCACTTTTACTTTGCTCAGAATAACAATTCTGTTTCTATGCCATTAAGTTGCTGAGATTTTTCACATTGTCTTAATGTTGGAAATTCACCATCCCCTCTCAGGGTATCTGCTTTAACATCGCACACTCGGGATTTGCACTCTGAGGCTGACAATATGCTTTGCTATGTCGTTTATTTGACTTTTTTATTTTCTATGTGAAGAGCTTTACAGGATGTGTGCACTTGGCAGTTAAACAGCCTAAATCCAGTCTCCACAACTGTGAAAGTGGAATACTAATTAGATCCTCCCAGGGCCACTGTGAAGAGTATAGAATGCAAAGTATAGAGCATTATAGAATGCAAAGTGCCCAGTGCAATGCTGGCCAGAGTAGATGCTTACTAAAAAGTTGGATCTGACCACTCCAATGCAAGGTTTCTCTTGTCTCTGTTTTGCTTTGGAGGGTCCCACATGTACCTTTTGAAATTCTCTTCTACATTAAGAGCTTGAGTGAAACCAAATGAAGACTTGACAAGAGTCAGTCAGTGTCATCCTGGATGCCCTCTGACCCAAGTCATGAGTCTCAGTTTTGGTGTCATGGAAGATGACCATCCCTGTGTACTTGCCTTTCAGATGCTGTCTCTATCACAGCCACAGAAGACTTCCCCTTCCAGAAGCACATCTTGCTCTTCAATATCTCCATTCCTAGGCATGAGCAGATCACCAGAGCCGAGCTCCGACTCTATGTCTCCTGTCAAAGTCATGCAGACACTTCTCATGAGCTGAGAGGCAACATGGCCATTTATGATGTTCTGGATGGAGCAGATGCTTGGGAAGCTTCTGCAGACACCAAGACATTCCTTGTGTCCCAGGACATTTTGGATGAGGGCTGGGAGACCTTTGAGGTCTCCAGTGCTGTGAAGCGGTGGGTCAGAGCAGACTCCACCAAGAGCAAAAATAAACTGGAAGTGACTGTGGAGAGTCACAGGAAGGGCTGTGACAAGCTGGATATCAGTGTCCCCCCAGGCTCCAAAAACCTGCCCTTCTTCGTTGTCTTCTCCAATGACCGCAGCAATGGGACCAAGGAGACCAGGCTGGAGCTCCGGGAGATGATTGGCCATGAACAGGACAGTATGTTCAAGAAGTTGTCCAAGAATGGTCTGGCAGAGGCAGGTGACCACAGGGATGAGGAGGACGGGGAAGGTCACACGGCTGCAGCGTCCTCTTTAGCCCGACGGAAGAGGAGTGCCGGTGCCAACAACCACTGTCAGAAGACCTCCCTGCGGGTGAACTTCGAGGACATTGGCTGGGACAGCTGGATCATCGCACCCAAGGAGTATGATGCTTACGAATGTAAAGGTGGCTGCTTCTTCCCCCTAGCCGATGACGTCACACCGACAAAGCATGCCATTGTGCAGACCCTGGTGCATCTCAAGTTCCCCATGAAGGTGGGCAAGGCCTGCTGTGTGCCCACCAAACTGAGCCCCATCTCCATCCTCTACAAGGATGACATGGGAGTCCCCACCCTCAAGTACCATTACGAAGGAATGAGCGTGGCAGAGTGTGGGTGCAGGTAGTGCTGGCCTGAGGGGCAGGGGGGAAACAGGGTGGAGGGCTCCTGAGTCCCTCTGGGTATCATGGGGACTAAGTCTGCCTGCATGGCAGCCTGAGGGAGGAAAGGGAGCTGCCATGTCCTGAAGGTAAATGCCGGCCCACACCAAGCATACACCACTGGGTCTAACCGCAGGGGAAGGCAATGGCCAGGGATAAAGGGTGGGGATTGGGGAGAAGAGGAAAGCCTAGAAGGATTGTTGGGGGGCAAGAGGTGACAATGGAAAGAGGACAAGAGAAAAATAATCCGGAGTCAGCAGAAAATAGCACAAATGAGGCAGGGGAGTATAGACAGTTGAGGTACAGAGATTTACGGGGATTAAAGGAGGCGAGAAGGGTAGGGCACATTCCAATAACCCCAGGGGGTGAAGGGGACAGGGACAGCATGTGCTCGACACCCATCATTTTATGGATTCCCAGAACCCAGTGAGATGGGTGTTATGAGTCCCAACTTACACATGCAGGAACCGAAATGCAGGCAGTTGAAGTAACACTGGTCAACGCTGTGATTTCAACCCGTAGGTCTGCATAGGTCTGTCCACCACTAAAGCCCTGGGGCTTCTCAAATACCCCATCCAAGTTTATCGGGTCACCTTGCAGCGAAAGAATAATTAGATTCTGGGAGGCAGGGAGCGTGAGGCAAGCTGGATTCAGCCCTGGCCAGTACCACCAGTATGACTGGGCTGTTTGGAGCACCCAGGGCCCATTCCAACTGCTCGGTGCCTATGCTGTTTCAATGGCGCAATGATTTTTAAGATGACCCTCAAGCCACTGAGGAACACTCCCCAAACCAACTGCAGGATGGAGAGAATGCGTGCCAGGGCCCTTGGGTTGCAGTATGCACTGGGGTTGGAGGGACATGGGCCCTTTCCCACCAGCATCTCACATGCGACCACCAGCTGCCCGTGGCTTCGAACTTTGAGATGGTTTGGAAGGAGCAGGTATGATCTACCCTGAGGGACAGGGCAGCCTACAGCTCGGGTGGCTGCTGTTAATTTACTCAGCATAGCTGGCTCACCAGCATAACACAACTGTGGGCTTCCCTCCCACCAGGACTCTGTGGGAGACCGAACCTGGATTTGAATTTGCTGGAATAAATGTGTCCTTGCTTTGGTATTTGCGATGTCCCTATTTTTATTTCTTGGTGACAGGTGCTCAAGTGATGACATCCAGCCTTCCTAGGTGAGGGCTCCTAGCCACTGGGGAACTCAGGTCCTTATTAGCCATGGCCAGCTCTGCCTGCACCTGTGGCTTTCTTGAGCTGTGTGTCCTGGCTTGGGCCCCAGGACTGGACTCAGCACCCAGTGATCCCGAGAAAAGACAGTTTCCGTTTCCTTTGAGTTCCATTCTCTCCTCTGACTCTAGAGGTCACGCATGGAATGGGGTGGAGTGAGGAAGAGTCTGGAAGTGGTGAAGATTCCAGTCCATGGCCTTTCTGGCCACTGGCCAGAGCAAAGCCTGTAAGAGGCCTGAAGAGACCCAGGCCTTTCCCACTGGTTGAAGCTCCCAGTGTATTTTTAAAAAAAAAAGTTTGTGTTAAATGTTTACGTGGAACCAATGAAGAGCTTTAACACAATTAATACAAATTAATTAATTTAAATACAATTAATTACTGGAATTGTAGAAAATACTAATTCCTGGTACGACAATGTTGCTGAATCATAAAGACAGACGAGGAATGTCTTTTAGTCCTGGTGGTGTACTTCTGTGCCTGCATCAAAGTTTCATTTCGAAATAAAATCAAATGTCTAAACTGTGGACTTTCCTGAATGTGAGACCTGGGCAGGATGGTCTCTCCATGCTGTCCCCTGCCCACCCCTTCCCATAGGCCCTTCTTTCCCTGGGGGGCAGGGAGAAAGTGTTGCCATAGCAGTGGGCGGACTCATGGGGACAGTGTCTCTGTAGGCTGGGAGAGTGGAAATGCCCATATAAGGGCATGTATGTGGTTCTGTGAGAGAGTAGACATTTGCAAGTGGGCAACAGTTAGCCCCATGTTTTCCCGATCTCCCCCATGCCAGGGGAGGGAGGTCTGGGCCATGAGTCCTCCCCTGCCCAGTGGCCTGCGACCTGCCCCACTCTTCCAGCACCAGCTCCTACTATATCCCTGCTCAACGCCCAGCTCCAGCCACACTCCCTCAGGGCCACACCCTCAGTCTCGGAGGCAACTGCCCTGGTCATCCCACTCCCAGTTGCACAGCCCAAGTCACCGTCTGTCAAGACCCAACTCTAGTGGAACCCCCTCTGGCCCCTCTCCCTATGCCTTGGCTCTGATATTCCTACTCTGAGGAGCACTACAATGCTTCTGTCTTGTGGCTGTTATGGGCTGGGCATGGGGACCTGCTCACCTCTTGTCCTAAGCCGGCTATGGCTCAATGTCTGCTGGGGACAAGGCCTGAGAGCCTCTGGCCTGGGTCTCTCTCAGAAGACTGTCATGGGCTGTGACTCAAGGCAGACTGATTTGGACGGATGTGCTGGGAAGAGAACTTCCAAGGAGCGCCCCCAAGAAATGCTTTCTGGCTTCCCTTTCACGGGTTATTCTTCCCACTGGATTCCCCAAAGGGTTTTCACCCCCAGCCAGAGAATGAAATGCAACAGCGCCATCCTCTGGACATTCTGTTACATGGCTATTTAGCCCTCTGCCTAATGTCTGCTTTTACTGCTACACGCGTAACATTTCCTAAAGTCTGTTCATTTTTGTCATATCGTGGGGGGGTGGTGTGTGATATTATCACTACCATGAAGAAGCTGAAGCCCAGCAAAGTGACCAGTTGGTAGGGCTGACGGGCTTTCCCCTGTTCTGCCAAGCAGAAAGCCACAGGCAGACACACTGAGTTGAGGGGTGGTGTGGATAGATCATGAGAAGAGCCAGGGATGAGGCCTGGGGGATTCCCTGTGCAGCGGGCCATGCTGGGAACTTGCACTTGGTAGCTCAAACAACAACCACAGAATAAAAGACCTTTTTATCCTGACTTTTGCAAATGAAGCAGAGATGGAGGCTTTTGGAGGCTTCGCACTTTGCTCAGAGCCACAGTCAGGAATTGCTGGAGTCAGGATTTGAACCCTGGTTGTGATGCTAACCCCAAGTTCTCTCTGTTGCACTGGCCTCTCTCCTGATGACCTTCTTCAAGGTAAAGGTCATGGTCTCATGAGCAGGAAGAATCAAAGACAAAGCCTGTGTTCTTTTGGGCAAGTGCTGCCTTCCTGTGGGCTGGGCCCTCCTTGGTCACTGCCTCTCTTGCCTCACTTGTGTAGGCTTCCATAGTCATCCAGGCATCCATTCGGGGAGAAGGTACAGAAGTACACCCTTTTGCCTTTGATTAACGTTCGGCTGGCGTGGTCACGAAGTGACAGAGCAGGCAGCTAGTTAGACCCGAGCTGGAGGCAAGGACAGTGATAGTTTATGCGTTAGATGCCTGCACACACAACATCCTGACTTTGTGGCCTCCAAGACCCCTCAACATCCTGACATTGTGGCTCCCAGGACCCCGGGGCTAACAGACCGAGAGCCACAGGTGCAAAATACGCGCTCTTCTCTTCCATCTCTGCTATAGGGTAACCCCTAGACTCATTATTATGCATTTGCATTGCAGTTTTGCTCTCTCCCACCATGGGGGAAGGCCGCCATGATAGTTTGGGTACAAACTTCGTAGGGTCAAAAACAGCCACTCCCATCCTGTGGGAGAAGTTTCGCAAATGATTAGAAGCAGCCTCTATAAGAGACCACCCTGTCTGTCCATGACGCAAGACCCAGCTCACATAAAAAGGAAGGACCCCTGCAGCCAGGGCAGTCACCACCTCTGGGCCTGCCCACTGTCCCACTTTGAGAGTGTACCGCCCTTAATTAACTCTTTCGTGCATGCTCCTTTCCTTCTGGCTGTGCTTACTGGAGTGCGGATCCTCACGTAAATCTTTCTTGGCGAATCCAAGAACTGAGACCTCCATTCACACAACACAGACCTTCCTACTGGTAAGAGAAACACTGTGGCTTCTACCTCTTCCAAAATTCTATCAAAATTGGGAGAAAGCAGGAATGCCTGGGTCAATCCTTCCTTGCAGCTTGCTCTTTCCAAGCCCACCTGAATTGGTAGGGCCAATACAGGCAGGTGTGGGAGGTCACATCTCTCTGAACTCAGAAACTCTTCCTCGCCCATGTTCAAAGGCTGTGATTCCATCTAGCTCATCTGACCTGTGCCCTCTGTCCCGGACATCAGTTCCTCCCCACGGTGTAGTGAGGAGTCTGGCGCGAGCCCGCCCCTGTGGGTGCTGCCCTCAGTGGACTCCAGCCTGTAGCTATGATGGCACTGAGCCACATGAGCATAGGCCCCTGCTGGCCTCTTCTCCACAGGGAACCCACACTGTTCACACTCTAGAAGGCACACCAGCGCACGGTGTGTCCTGGGTGGTAGCATGGGGCCTTCTTGGTTTCATGATCTGCTGTCGCCATCTTGAAATCCATAGTCACTTTTGATCAAGGGTCTCATATTTTTATTCTGCATTTGGCCTCACACATCAGTGTAGCTGGCACAATGCATTGTGCAGTCAGCATCTTGGTTTCCCAAGTCCCAGGGACACCCTGGAGGCTACTGCAGGCCTCAACATCGACGTGATCCCTATGAGCCAAGGAGTCTGAGCTTTGCCATGGGGTCTGAGTGAAAGGGCCGGCCTTGCCCCCTTCTCCCACGTGCATGCTGAGGAGGCCCAGAGGCTTCTCCAGCATGTGACCAAAGCCTGTTATATCCGTATGGCAGCTCCTGGGGGAGCTGAGGTTGCTGAGAAAGTTTGGAGCATGGGGTGCCTGGGTGGCTCAGTCATTAAGTGTCTGCCTTCGGATCAGGTCATGATTCCAGGGTCCTGGATCGAGCTCCGCATCGGGGTCCCTGCTCGCTGGGAAGCCCGCTTCTCCCTCTCCCAGTACCCCCACTTGTGTTCCCTCTCTCGCTGTGTCTTTCTCTGTAAAATAAATAAATAAAATAAATAAAATCTAAAAAAAAGAAGAAGAAGAAGAAGAAGAAGAAGAAGAAGAAGAAGAAGAAGAAGAAGTAGAAGAAGAAGAAGAAGAAAGAAAGTTTAGAGTAGCTTGACATGAAGGGGTCTGAATTTTCCCAGACTTGCGTTAACGTGTGGAGACCGGAAACTACACAAGACAGACAGACAGTAGCACCACACACAAGTGGGTTACATTGGATCAGACTGAATAAAACTTCCAGAAATTCTTTCCTTCCCAGATCCCCTTGGGGAACCAGCCTTGCCAGCCTCTACTTGGGGCCTGTCAACCTCGGGCCCAGTTGCAGCCTTGGTCTCCAGAATCTGGGCAGACCACCCTGGTGCCTCCATCGTGCCTCCCCTGGTCCTCCTCTTTCCTGCTTTGCAAACTCTAGACTTTGTACACCAGCTTCTAGCAACTATGTACCACAGACCCACGGGGGATGTTTATTCCTCTCTGATTTTGACACTGATCCTCACTCTCAGATATGATTTGGATCATGTTCTATGTCTCCTCATATGACTGGTGATGCCCTGCCTTCTGCCTGGTCTGTTGGACACATACTCACAGTCCATCTCACTCCCTGCCCGGAAAGCACCTCGCATCAATGAGATGCAGAAGCCAGGACCAGCCTAGCAAATAGCAGGCACACACATACCCATCTGGGAAGGACTGAGAAGCCTGAGAAGCACTGAAGGGGTCATCTCCAGAAGGAACCCAAGAAATGGCTGTGTTCCTGAATCCCCAACCTGGGGTCTCTAGGCCTCCTCATGCAGGTCTGTCTGAGCCAACTGCAGTGCCAAAATGGACCCCAAATCACCTAAGTGTTCACTGTCTTCTTCCTTTCTCCACTTTCTTGGGGAGAAAGTGTCCTTGAGGCTGGTTTGGGTTGCTCTGTGCTAATGCATGTAATGGGTAGAGCTAAAAAAATGGAAGGAGCTGGGAAAGCCTGGTTGGTTTCCACTGGAAAAGACACAAAGTTGCACCATGAAGAAAGAATGGACCAGACAGAAGAATGTAGGATCCTAGAAGGCAGGGGTGCAGAGAGGGGGAAAGGGAGCAGGAGTGAGTCTAGCCTCACGACTAGCACTCTCTGAGATCCCAGTGAAAGGTGGCTGTTACTTTGAATCAGCAGAATTCAGATCAGAACAAGAAAGTTTTGTTAAAGAGCCTCACAATGCTGATACTCTTTGACATAGCAATCCCGGCTCTGAGTTTACACCTTAAAAAATATTAAATATGGGGAAATCTTGATGTTTGTGGAACATTGCTTTTCACAGTGAAAAACAGGAAACTATCTAAAATGAACAATAGGAGAATAATGTAACAAACTGTGGTTAGTTCCCTTTCTCTTTCTTCCTGGACCTGGTTCAGGCAGCATCAGATTTTTCTCCAGAAGTAACTGGAGCAACAACTGAGAACCAGCGGAAGATCTGCCTGTCCGCTGAGCTTGGAAAGAAAGATTTTGCAGACCGTGTAGTCTCGGGTCACTCCTGAGTGCCAGTCTCTGGTTATGCTCCAAATTACTCAGGTTTTTTTTTTTTTTTTGAAGGATTTTGTTGATTTATTTATTTGAGAGAGAGAAGAGAGAGCATGAGCGGGTGAGAGACAGAAGGAGAAGCAGGCTCCCCACCCACCAAGGAGACTGATGTGGGACATGATCCCAAGACCCTGGGACCATGACCTGAGCCAAAGGTAGATGCTTAACCAGTGACTGAGACACCCAGGTGTCCCTCAGGGTTTTGTTTTGTTTTGTTTTTAAAGATTTTATTTATTTATTTGTAAGAGATACAGAGAGCACGAGCAGGGGGAGAGGCAGAGAGAAAGGGACAAGTAGACTCCCCAATGTGGGGCTTGATCCCAGGACCCTGAGATCATGACCTGAGCTGAAGGCAGACATTTAACTGACTGAGGCACCCAGGCGTACCATAGGGTTTGAATTCAAGAAGGGTCAAAGCAGGAGTGGTAGCCGCCTCACCCACACCTGCCCTGTGCCCACGAATGGATACCCTATGCACACATACATACACACCACACATAACATACCACACATGTGTACACCTTGTACAGTCATGCACACACACACACACACACACACACACACACACACACATGCCTTTGACCCAAAGGTCAGCAAAATCTCCAGGACTTCCTGACACATTGGCAACTTGTGAACTGTAAGAAATCTCAGAGGAGGGCCCCTCTTCCTGGGCAAACTGAAAAAGTCCAGAGGAGCAGAAAAGAGGCATGAGGACAGGGTAGTGCATCTTCTACTCGGAGCCAAAGTACAATGTCAAAGAGAGAATTAACCACCTGCAAGTTTTTGTGTTTGGCCTCATTTATTATCACAGCAAAACATTTCCATTTGGAAATGATCATGAGATTCCATCCTATACTCATTAGGCTTGCCAGAGTGAAGCCCTGTGACTCGAGAGCACTCAGGCCATGGTGGGGGGGAGGTGAGCACTGTCACAGGAGTCAGGAGGGATAGCCAGTGGTTTGTCACCTTGGAGGACAGTTCAGCTATATCCTTGAGAGTGGAGAGATCCAGAAATTCCTTTTCTTTATACCCACTCTAGTGACAGCTGTGCACATGGGCAAAGAGGCAGGCTCAGAGATAATTGCTGCACACTGTAACCGTAAGTCACTGCAGATGGTCTGGTGCTGGGTGCTGGGTGCTGACCAGACCCCCCTTCAGGACCGTCAGCCAACAAGTCACTTCTTCCCAGGATTTGTTCTTGGCTGCCTACAAGGAATAACTCACCCAGATTATGTTCCCTCCTCAGGGACAACCTTCATCCAATGACTGATTGTGTGGGGTATGAAGGCCTGGCCCCTGGCTTTAATTTGGGACAACACTTATTTTTTTTTAAGTAGGTTCCACACCCAGCATGGAGTTCGAACTCAATGCCCTGAAATCAAAACCCGAGCTTAGATCAAGAGTTGGACCCTCAACCATCTGAGCCACCCAGATATCCCCAATTTGGGGTAACTCTTAAAGGGCCATCCCCACTCCAGAGTCCGTCGAAGTTGGCTGAGTTCCCCATGAGACCTGTATCACATTCAACTTCTCTCTCTGTCCAGTCCAACACTCCTCTCCCTGGCAGGCGCGGCTCCTGGAGTGCTGCTACCCGTGTGCCTCCTGCAGCCAAGCCTGGCTCACTCTGTTTCTCCAGGAACCTGACCTGCGAGAGAGGAAATCTCCATCAGTGGGAAATCATCAGCAAAGGGATGCTGCATGCTTATGGTGACGTGAGGTCAGGCAATTAAAAGGCCAACTAGCTGATGTGCACCAGTATGGCTAGATATCAAACACACCAAGCAAGGGAAAAGAGCAAACTGCAGAACGAGATGTGCAGTGTGATCCTAGTTATGTCAATAAAAACCCACCGAGGGACATGCAGACACACACGGAAGTAGTTTGTGAAAGGATGAGGAGGACATACGGCAAATAGCAGGAAGGTAAAGAATATCAAAAAGAAAGTTTGGTTTATCCATAAAGGTTTTTTTTTTTTTCTTACTTCTGTGATTAAAAAAAAAAGATACAAAGCAGTGATAAACAGGTGCCAAGAGTGTTGGTTTGGGGTGGTTAGCATTGCCACCCCGTCTGCAGAGCTAGACGGTGAGTATGTGAGCTTGGCCGTCTCAGGACTCTAGTGTTGTGCTCACATTCTGGAAGCCATGCTGGGCCCCACCTCCCAGAGCCTTCAGGGTCTTCTGTGTCAATGCTGGACTCTCCTTCCTTTGCTGGACAAGGCTCCAGCCAGGCAACAACTCAGGGGGCTGGCATGTGGATACAGGTGGGTCTGCACAGGAACTCAGGACTGAGCAGGGCAGTGTCCCAGTGCCACTGGGATTAGCTGTCTCACACACACACACACACACACACACAACACACAACACACAACACACAACACGGCAGGATAACCTTCCACAGACGATTCCAGGATCCAGAAGAAGAGATATTGGAAAGACATGGCAAGACTCCAACAACATATTTGACCAAGACCTCCTTTCTTGGAAATTGTGAACTAGGATCAGTGAACAGTATTCTACAAGGGAAACAACTGACAGATATGTGCCACACAAATAGTGAGAAACGGCGGAAGCTGAGAATAAGCTGAGACAAGTATTTGTCCCAACATACCAGTTAAATGCCAAACACATGTCCAGCAGCCACAGCCCTGCTGGCCCCAAGGGTGGGGTCCCAGGGCCACCTACCAACCCAGAATCCCAGTGGCAAGGGGCCCATGAGAGTTACTACCCTACACAGTCTGCCCAAGGGCAATCCTGGGGACCTCTTAGGAGGCAGGATGGATTATGCACAGCACGTTGGCTACACTGGGAAAAAATCTGTTGGTCTGAAATTGCAGACACAGGCAGAGGAGCCAGCTCCCAGCCCCCCAGGGGGTGATCCCACGTTAGAAGTTTCTTATCCTGCCAGACCACCCAGGGAATGCACGTCCATAATACTGGTAGTCAGTCTCCATGAAGATCCATCAAGCATTCTTTCTTTGGACTATGGATTTGCTCATCAGATCTGGAAAATCATCCTTAAGCTGCAGGCGATGATGACCAACATTCTTGTTAACTGTGTCGCCATTAAGGCGGAGTGTGAGCTGCTTTTAAATTCTTCACGTCCCATGTTCCGCCTCTGACCATTTTTGCCTTTCCCTCTCTCTTTGTTTTACAATAAGCATCATTTGTTTGGAGAGACTTAAATTAAATGTAAAGAGACAGGGGACTTGGAGGTGGCAAGTGACATCAGCCAGGAGACAGCAGCAGCCAGGGCTGATAGAGGATGGAAGGCAGAGGGGTCCTTTAGAGAAACAGACCCAGGACTTCAGGAAGACACCCTGTCGGGACCCAGAGGACACAGAGCACAAGGGTTGTTGGCATCATTTAATAGGATCTCAACCCTGGCTCTGCCCTGGGGTGGGTATGGGCCTCAAACATGGCCACGACCTAGTCCCCAGAACCCATGAGTGTGGCCTCATATGGCACAAAGAATGGCTATCATCTTAGTGGCAAGAGATGTGAGGAAGGATTTTGAGAGGAGGTCCATTCTCTGGATTATCCAGGTGGGCCCTAGACGCAATCATGTGTATCCTAATGAGATAAGGAAGAGGATTGACGAAAGAGGAGGAGGCCGTGTCACTACAGAGAGAGAGATTGGAATGGTGCAACCACCAGATGCTGGAAAAAGTGAAGGTCACGTTGTCCCCTAGAGGCCCCAGAGGGAATGAGTCCCTCTCAACACCTTTATCTCAGACTTCTGGCCTCCACAACAGAGAGGGAAAACATTTTGTTTGTTTTAAGCCATCCAGTTTGTGGTCATTTGTGACAGGAGCCACAGAAAACCAATATAGTGCGTGGCCCTGTCCTGGTGGCCTTGAGACTGGACTTGTGTGGACCAGCTCTGTGTTTGTTTCTCGGCCATGCAGTCTGCAGAGCTGAGCATGTTCTTAAGCATGGAGCATAGACTCAAAAGCACAGTTTGATCCTAACTGCACACAAATGTGAACACACAATTGTACACACATATCTGTGTGCAAACACATGTGTATTCATGTACACACACACATGCACAATGCCAGCAGAGATGGGCCATCCCCACTAGTCAGCAAAGCCCATGCTCTGGGCCAAACCCCTGAATTGCTGAGTCCTGGGAAAGAGGACAGCACAGTCCATTATTAAAAGCTGAGGATAGAAGATGATGACGCAAACTCTCAAACTCTCACAGAATCACCGAAGAGGAGAGGCTGTGCTATCCCAAGCACAATTCTTGGAGGCCATGGTAGAGCTGATGGACGAGTGAGCCCCAGCCATTCTGGAAATATGGAGAACATGGGCTGAGAAAGTCTATATCCAACTTCATGTTTGGTGAGACGTAGGGCACTATTGGGGCTAAAAATCCAGGGACAATGGGATGAGGAATATATGCTTTAGAGAAATTCAAGTCATTTGCAGCATGAATTTGTGGCCAATGAAACTATTTTTTCTGAACCCCATTTGCAGAATACTCAAGGGTTCTCTGAGCTTAGACTGTTCTTGGAACAATCAGAACACCTCATGTGAGTGTAAGGACTGAATATCTTTTTGGAGCTAGTTTTCAGTTCAAGTTTTCACCTGGCTACTTACTGTGCATTTGGGGAAGAATTCTGACCTCTCCAGGACTCAGTTTCTCCACCTATAAAATGGGAACAATACCACCTGTGATGGTTAATTTTTATGTCAAGAAAGCTTGGTGCCACATTGTTTGGTCAAACAGTAGTTTAGATGTTGCTGTGAAGGTACTTGTGAATGTGACTAACATTTACTATCAGTTGATTCAAGGTGAAGCAGATTATCCTCTATAATGTGAATGGGCCTCATCCAATAAGTTGAAGGCCTTAAGAGGAAAGACTGAGGTTTTCTGAGGAGAAATAAATTCTTCCTCAAGACTGAAACACAGAAATCACGCCTGAGTTTCCAGTCTGCTGGGGCTGGCACTATAAATTCCAAACTTGTGATCCCACAAGTTGTATGAGCCAGCCAATTTCCTAAAAATAAATCATTTATTATCTATCTATCTATCTATCTATACATCTATCTCTGTATCTTGTTCCTTGGGTCTACTACTAAAGATCAAATGAGAAAGTGCTGGGACTACTGGATTTTCACAAGCAAAAGAATGAAACTGTACCCCTACCTCACATCATATACAAAGATCAACTCAGAATGGATCAAAGACCTAAACATAGGACCTAAAACTATAAAACTCTTAAATATAAAGAATATAACTCTTAAATATAAAGAAAATATAAAGATGGGGAGCCTGGGTGGCTCAGTGGTTTAAGCCTCTGCCTTCGGCTCGGGTCATGATCCCAGGGTCTTGGGATTGAGCCCCACATGGGGCTCTCTACTCAGCGGGAAGCCTGCTTCCCCCTCTCTCTCTGCCTGCCTCTCTGCCTACTTGTTATCTCTCTCTCTCTCTCTCTCTCTCTCTCTGTCAAATTAAAAAAAAAAAAGGTCTTTAAAAAAAGAAAATATAAAGATAAGTCATCATGACCTTGGATTTGGCAAAAGAGTCTTAGGTATGACATCAAAAGCAACAGCAACAAAAGAAAAACTAGATAAACTGGTGATCATCAAAATTTAAAAAAAAATTAAGAGATCGTACACGTGTGTGAGCAGGGAGGCAGGAAGGGGCTGAGGGATCATCTTAAGCAGGTTCCATGCCTAGTGCAGAGCTTGACATGGGGCCCAATCTCATGATTCTGAGATCATGACCTGAGCTGAAACCAAGAACTGGACACTTAACTGCCACCCAGACACCCCCAAATTTTTTTAAAGATTTATTTATTTATTTATTTATTTGACAGACAGAAATCACAAGGAGGTAGAGAGGCAGGCAGAGAGAGAGGAGGAGGCAGGCTCTCCGCTGAGCAGAAAGCCCGATGTGGGGCTCGATCCCAGGACTCTGGGATCATGACCCAAGCCAAAGGCAGAGGCTTTAACCCACTGAGCCACCCAGGCGCCCCCCAAATTTTTTTTAATGTGGACTTCAAAGGACACCAGCAAGAAAGTGAGAAGATAACCCATGGAATAGAAGGGGATTTTTGCAAATCACGTATCTGATAAGGGACTTGTACCAGAATGCTTATAACTTAGTAATAAAGGGGAAAGTGACCTAATTTTAAAATGGGACAAAGAACCTGAATAGACAGTTCACTAGGGAGGATATGCAAATAGCCAATAGGCACATGAAAAAATTGTTGGCATTGCGAGTCAGTAGGGAAATGCAAATCAAAGCTACTTCACACTCTCTAGGATGGCTAATATCAAAAAGCCAGAGGATAATGAGTGTTGACAAGGATGTGGAGGAATCAAACATTCAGACGTGCTGGCAGCAACGCAAAATGGTGCAGCTGCAAGGGGAAAATGGTTTGGCGGTTCCTCAAAAAGTTAAACAGAGGATTACTGCATGACCCAGCAATTCCACTCCAAGACATCCCCATCAGCCCCAACAAATGTGCAAAAGATCTAAACAGATACTTCATCTTGGAATATATACAAATGGCCAATAAATATATTAAAAGATGCTCAACACTATTAGTCATCAAGGAAATGTTAACTCAAATCATAATGGGAAGTCACTCCATAGCCATTAAAATAGCTAAAATTAAAGTCGGACCGTACATACCAATTGTTGGCATTGATGTGGAGGAATTGGAAATCTCATACACTGCTTGTATAAACTTAAATTTTGAAAAACCGGTTATTTCTTAAAATGCTAAACATGCATTCCTGCCCTGGTGAAAATAAAACCATATATCCTATACTTAAACACGCACAGCAGCTGCATTTGTAACAGTTACATGTGGAAGCAAGCTGCAGGTCAGTCAGCCCAGGAGTGGATAACAGATGGCAATAGATCCATACCGTGGAATACCACTCAGCAATTAAATAAATAAACTAACGGTGCCCTCAACAACATAGATGTGTCTCAAACTCATGATGCTGAATGAAGAAAGACAGGAAGGGAAAAAAAAAAACAGTACACATGTTATAATTCCATTTAAGGTTTGGACAATGAGAACGAATCCACAGTGGTGAGAGAAGGCAGATCAGTGTCTGCTTGGAGATGGAGATGTAAGGGGGGGTTGCATAACAATGAGGCATGAGAAAAATTTGAGGATGAGGGCAATATACATGATCTTGAGCTGGGTGATAGTTCCATAGGAGAATACACATGTCAAAACTCACCGGACTGTACACTTCAAATATGGTCAGTTCCATGGGTGTCAGTCATACATTAATTAAGTTGTTTTAAGAAAAAAAAAAACAAAAACAGAAAAAATACACATTTACAGATAACTTAAAAGTTACCATCCCAGTGTTCATAGCAGCAATGGTCACAGTTGTCAAACTGTGGAAAGAGCCAAGATGCCCTTCAACAGACAAATGGATAAAGAAGATACGGTTCGTATACACTATGGAGTATGATGCCTCCATCAGAAAGGATGAATACCCAACTTTTGTATCAACATGGACGGGACTGGAAGAGATTATGCTGAGTGAAATAAAGAAGAAGAAGAAGAAGAAGAAGAAGAAGAAGAAGAAGAAGAAGAAGAAGTAGAAGAAGAAGAAGAAGAAAGAAAGTTTAGAGTAGCTTGACATGAAGGGGTCTGAATTTTCCCAGACTTGCGTTAACGTGTGGAGACCGGAAACTACACAAGACAGACAGACAGTAGCACCACACACAAGTGGGTTACATTGGATCAGACTGAATAAAACTTCCAGAAATTCTTTCCTTCCCAGATCCCCTTGGGGAACCAGCCTTGCCAGCCTCTACTTGGGGCCTGTCAACCTCGGGCCCAGTTGCAGCCTTGGTCTCCAGAATCTGGGCAGACCACCCTGGTGCCTCCATCGTGCCTCCCCTGGTCCTCCTCTTTCCTGCTTTGCAAACTCTAGACTTTGTACACCAGCTTCTAGCAACTATGTACCACAGACCCACGGGGGATGTTTATTCCTCTCTGATTTTGACACTGATCCTCACTCTCAGATATGATTTGGATCATGTTCTATGTCTCCTCATATGACTGGTGATGCCCTGCCTTCTGCCTGGTCTGTTGGACACATACTCACAGTCCATCTCACTCCCTGCCCGGAAAGCACCTCGCATCAATGAGATGCAGAAGCCAGGACCAGCCTAGCAAATAGCAGGCACACACATACCCATCTGGGAAGGACTGAGAAGCCTGAGAAGCACTGAAGGGGTCATCTCCAGAAGGAACCCAAGAAATGGCTGTGTTCCTGAATCCCCAACCTGGGGTCTCTAGGCCTCCTCATGCAGGTCTGTCTGAGCCAACTGCAGTGCCAAAATGGACCCCAAATCACCTAAGTGTTCACTGTCTTCTTCCTTTCTCCACTTTCTTGGGGAGAAAGTGTCCTTGAGGCTGGTTTGGGTTGCTCTGTGCTAATGCATGTAATGGGTAGAGCTAAAAAAATGGAAGGAGCTGGGAAAGCCTGGTTGGTTTCCACTGGAAAAGACACAAAGTTGCACCATGAAGAAAGAATGGACCAGACAGAAGAATGTAGGATCCTAGAAGGCAGGGGTGCAGAGAGGGGGAAAGGGAGCAGGAGTGAGTCTAGCCTCACGACTAGCACTCTCTGAGATCCCAGTGAAAGGTGGCTGTTACTTTGAATCAGCAGAATTCAGATCAGAACAAGAAAGTTTTGTTAAAGAGCCTCACAATGCTGATACTCTTTGACATAGCAATCCCGGCTCTGAGTTTACACCTTAAAAAATATTAAATATGGGGAAATCTTGATGTTTGTGGAACATTGCTTTTCACAGTGAAAAACAGGAAACTATCTAAAATGAACAATAGGAGAATAATGTAACAAACTGTGGTTAGTTCCCTTTCTCTTTCTTCCTGGACCTGGTTCAGGCAGCATCAGATTTTTCTCCAGAAGTAACTGGAGCAACAACTGAGAACCAGCGGAAGATCTGCCTGTCCGCTGAGCTTGGAAAGAAAGATTTTGCAGACCGTGTAGTCTCGGGTCACTCCTGAGTGCCAGTCTCTGGTTATGCTCCAAATTACTCAGGTTTTTTTTTTTTTTTTGAAGGATTTTGTTGATTTATTTATTTGAGAGAGAGAAGAGAGAGCATGAGCGGGTGAGAGACAGAAGGAGAAGCAGGCTCCCCACCCACCAAGGAGACTGATGTGGGACATGATCCCAAGACCCTGGGACCATGACCTGAGCCAAAGGTAGATGCTTAACCAGTGACTGAGACACCCAGGTGTCCCTCAGGGTTTTGTTTTGTTTTGTTTTTAAAGATTTTATTTATTTATTTGTAAGAGATACAGAGAGCACGAGCAGGGGGAGAGGCAGAGAGAAAGGGACAAGTAGACTCCCCAATGTGGGGCTTGATCCCAGGACCCTGAGATCATGACCTGAGCTGAAGGCAGACATTTAACTGACTGAGGCACCCAGGCGTACCATAGGGTTTGAATTCAAGAAGGGTCAAAGCAGGAGTGGTAGCCGCCTCACCCACACCTGCCCTGTGCCCACGAATGGATACCCTATGCACACATACATACACACCACACATAACATACCACACATGTGTACACCTTGTACAGTCATGCACACACACACACACACACACACACACACACACACACATGCCTTTGACCCAAAGGTCAGCAAAATCTCCAGGACTTCCTGACACATTGGCAACTTGTGAACTGTAAGAAATCTCAGAGGAGGGCCCCTCTTCCTGGGCAAACTGAAAAAGTCCAGAGGAGCAGAAAAGAGGCATGAGGACAGGGTAGTGCATCTTCTACTCGGAGCCAAAGTACAATGTCAAAGAGAGAATTAACCACCTGCAAGTTTTTGTGTTTGGCCTCATTTATTATCACAGCAAAACATTTCCATTTGGAAATGATCATGAGATTCCATCCTATACTCATTAGGCTTGCCAGAGTGAAGCCCTGTGACTCGAGAGCACTCAGGCCATGGTGGGGGGGAGGTGAGCACTGTCACAGGAGTCAGGAGGGATAGCCAGTGGTTTGTCACCTTGGAGGACAGTTCAGCTATATCCTTGAGAGTGGAGAGATCCAGAAATTCCTTTTCTTTATACCCACTCTAGTGACAGCTGTGCACATGGGCAAAGAGGCAGGCTCAGAGATAATTGCTGCACACTGTAACCGTAAGTCACTGCAGATGGTCTGGTGCTGGGTGCTGGGTGCTGACCAGACCCCCCTTCAGGACCGTCAGCCAACAAGTCACTTCTTCCCAGGATTTGTTCTTGGCTGCCTACAAGGAATAACTCACCCAGATTATGTTCCCTCCTCAGGGACAACCTTCATCCAATGACTGATTGTGTGGGGTATGAAGGCCTGGCCCCTGGCTTTAATTTGGGACAACACTTATTTTTTTTTAAGTAGGTTCCACACCCAGCATGGAGTTCGAACTCAATGCCCTGAAATCAAAACCCGAGCTTAGATCAAGAGTTGGACCCTCAACCATCTGAGCCACCCAGATATCCCCAATTTGGGGTAACTCTTAAAGGGCCATCCCCACTCCAGAGTCCGTCGAAGTTGGCTGAGTTCCCCATGAGACCTGTATCACATTCAACTTCTCTCTCTGTCCAGTCCAACACTCCTCTCCCTGGCAGGCGCGGCTCCTGGAGTGCTGCTACCCGTGTGCCTCCTGCAGCCAAGCCTGGCTCACTCTGTTTCTCCAGGAACCTGACCTGCGAGAGAGGAAATCTCCATCAGTGGGAAATCATCAGCAAAGGGATGCTGCATGCTTATGGTGACGTGAGGTCAGGCAATTAAAAGGCCAACTAGCTGATGTGCACCAGTATGGCTAGATATCAAACACACCAAGCAAGGGAAAAGAGCAAACTGCAGAACGAGATGTGCAGTGTGATCCTAGTTATGTCAATAAAAACCCACCGAGGGACATGCAGACACACACGGAAGTAGTTTGTGAAAGGATGAGGAGGACATACGGCAAATAGCAGGAAGGTAAAGAATATCAAAAAGAAAGTTTGGTTTATCCATAAAGGTTTTTTTTTTTTTCTTACTTCTGTGATTAAAAAAAAAAGATACAAAGCAGTGATAAACAGGTGCCAAGAGTGTTGGTTTGGGGTGGTTAGCATTGCCACCCCGTCTGCAGAGCTAGACGGTGAGTATGTGAGCTTGGCCGTCTCAGGACTCTAGTGTTGTGCTCACATTCTGGAAGCCATGCTGGGCCCCACCTCCCAGAGCCTTCAGGGTCTTCTGTGTCAATGCTGGACTCTCCTTCCTTTGCTGGACAAGGCTCCAGCCAGGCAACAACTCAGGGGGCTGGCATGTGGATACAGGTGGGTCTGCACAGGAACTCAGGACTGAGCAGGGCAGTGTCCCAGTGCCACTGGGATTAGCTGTCTCACACACACACACACACACACACACAACACACAACACACAACACACAACACGGCAGGATAACCTTCCACAGACGATTCCAGGATCCAGAAGAAGAGATATTGGAAAGACATGGCAAGACTCCAACAACATATTTGACCAAGACCTCCTTTCTTGGAAATTGTGAACTAGGATCAGTGAACAGTATTCTACAAGGGAAACAACTGACAGATATGTGCCACACAAATAGTGAGAAACGGCGGAAGCTGAGAATAAGCTGAGACAAGTATTTGTCCCAACATACCAGTTAAATGCCAAACACATGTCCAGCAGCCACAGCCCTGCTGGCCCCAAGGGTGGGGTCCCAGGGCCACCTACCAACCCAGAATCCCAGTGGCAAGGGGCCCATGAGAGTTACTACCCTACACAGTCTGCCCAAGGGCAATCCTGGGGACCTCTTAGGAGGCAGGATGGATTATGCACAGCACGTTGGCTACACTGGGAAAAAATCTGTTGGTCTGAAATTGCAGACACAGGCAGAGGAGCCAGCTCCCAGCCCCCCAGGGGGTGATCCCACGTTAGAAGTTTCTTATCCTGCCAGACCACCCAGGGAATGCACGTCCATAATACTGGTAGTCAGTCTCCATGAAGATCCATCAAGCATTCTTTCTTTGGACTATGGATTTGCTCATCAGATCTGGAAAATCATCCTTAAGCTGCAGGCGATGATGACCAACATTCTTGTTAACTGTGTCGCCATTAAGGCGGAGTGTGAGCTGCTTTTAAATTCTTCACGTCCCATGTTCCGCCTCTGACCATTTTTGCCTTTCCCTCTCTCTTTGTTTTACAATAAGCATCATTTGTTTGGAGAGACTTAAATTAAATGTAAAGAGACAGGGGACTTGGAGGTGGCAAGTGACATCAGCCAGGAGACAGCAGCAGCCAGGGCTGATAGAGGATGGAAGGCAGAGGGGTCCTTTAGAGAAACAGACCCAGGACTTCAGGAAGACACCCTGTCGGGACCCAGAGGACACAGAGCACAAGGGTTGTTGGCATCATTTAATAGGATCTCAACCCTGGCTCTGCCCTGGGGTGGGTATGGGCCTCAAACATGGCCACGACCTAGTCCCCAGAACCCATGAGTGTGGCCTCATATGGCACAAAGAATGGCTATCATCTTAGTGGCAAGAGATGTGAGGAAGGATTTTGAGAGGAGGTCCATTCTCTGGATTATCCAGGTGGGCCCTAGACGCAATCATGTGTATCCTAATGAGATAAGGAAGAGGATTGACGAAAGAGGAGGAGGCCGTGTCACTACAGAGAGAGAGATTGGAATGGTGCAACCACCAGATGCTGGAAAAAGTGAAGGTCACGTTGTCCCCTAGAGGCCCCAGAGGGAATGAGTCCCTCTCAACACCTTTATCTCAGACTTCTGGCCTCCACAACAGAGAGGGAAAACATTTTGTTTGTTTTAAGCCATCCAGTTTGTGGTCATTTGTGACAGGAGCCACAGAAAACCAATATAGTGCGTGGCCCTGTCCTGGTGGCCTTGAGACTGGACTTGTGTGGACCAGCTCTGTGTTTGTTTCTCGGCCATGCAGTCTGCAGAGCTGAGCATGTTCTTAAGCATGGAGCATAGACTCAAAAGCACAGTTTGATCCTAACTGCACACAAATGTGAACACACAATTGTACACACATATCTGTGTGCAAACACATGTGTATTCATGTACACACACACATGCACAATGCCAGCAGAGATGGGCCATCCCCACTAGTCAGCAAAGCCCATGCTCTGGGCCAAACCCCTGAATTGCTGAGTCCTGGGAAAGAGGACAGCACAGTCCATTATTAAAAGCTGAGGATAGAAGATGATGACGCAAACTCTCAAACTCTCACAGAATCACCGAAGAGGAGAGGCTGTGCTATCCCAAGCACAATTCTTGGAGGCCATGGTAGAGCTGATGGACGAGTGAGCCCCAGCCATTCTGGAAATATGGAGAACATGGGCTGAGAAAGTCTATATCCAACTTCATGTTTGGTGAGACGTAGGGCACTATTGGGGCTAAAAATCCAGGGACAATGGGATGAGGAATATATGCTTTAGAGAAATTCAAGTCATTTGCAGCATGAATTTGTGGCCAATGAAACTATTTTTTCTGAACCCCATTTGCAGAATACTCAAGGGTTCTCTGAGCTTAGACTGTTCTTGGAACAATCAGAACACCTCATGTGAGTGTAAGGACTGAATATCTTTTTGGAGCTAGTTTTCAGTTCAAGTTTTCACCTGGCTACTTACTGTGCATTTGGGGAAGAATTCTGACCTCTCCAGGACTCAGTTTCTCCACCTATAAAATGGGAACAATACCACCTGTGATGGTTAATTTTTATGTCAAGAAAGCTTGGTGCCACATTGTTTGGTCAAACAGTAGTTTAGATGTTGCTGTGAAGGTACTTGTGAATGTGACTAACATTTACTATCAGTTGATTCAAGGTG
Source organism: Enhydra lutris kenyoni (assembly GCF_002288905.1). NCBI lineage: Eukaryota > Metazoa > Chordata > Mammalia > Carnivora > Mustelidae > Enhydra > Enhydra lutris. Next base: position 38,942,792 of record NW_019154096.1, on the reverse strand, counting down.
AAGCAGATTATCCTCTATAATGTGAATGGGCCTCATCCAATAAGTTGAAGGCCTTAAGAGGAAAGACTGAGGTTTTCTGAGGAGAAATAAATTCTTCCTCAAGACTGAAACACAGAAATCACGCCTGAGTTTCCAGTCTGCTGGGGCTGGCACTATAAATTCCAAACTTGTGATCCCACAAGTTGTATGAGCCAGCCAATTTCCTAAAAATAAATCATTTATTATCTATCTATCTATCTATCTATACATCTATCTCTGTATCTTGTTCCTTGGGTCTACTACTAAAGATCAAATGAGAAAGTGCTGGGACTACTGGATTTTCACAAGCAAAAGAATGAAACTGTACCCCTACCTCACATCATATACAAAGATCAACTCAGAATGGATCAAAGACCTAAACATAGGACCTAAAACTATAAAACTCTTAAATATAAAGAATATAACTCTTAAATATAAAGAAAATATAAAGATGGGGAGCCTGGGTGGCTCAGTGGTTTAAGCCTCTGCCTTCGGCTCGGGTCATGATCCCAGGGTCTTGGGATTGAGCCCCACATGGGGCTCTCTACTCAGCGGGAAGCCTGCTTCCCCCTCTCTCTCTGCCTGCCTCTCTGCCTACTTGTTATCTCTCTCTCTCTCTCTCTCTCTCTCTCTGTCAAATTAAAAAAAAAAAAGGTCTTTAAAAAAAGAAAATATAAAGATAAGTCATCATGACCTTGGATTTGGCAAAAGAGTCTTAGGTATGACATCAAAAGCAACAGCAACAAAAGAAAAACTAGATAAACTGGTGATCATCAAAATTTAAAAAAAAATTAAGAGATCGTACACGTGTGTGAGCAGGGAGGCAGGAAGGGGCTGAGGGATCATCTTAAGCAGGTTCCATGCCTAGTGCAGAGCTTGACATGGGGCCCAATCTCATGATTCTGAGATCATGACCTGAGCTGAAACCAAGAACTGGACACTTAACTGCCACCCAGACACCCCCAAATTTTTTTAAAGATTTATTTATTTATTTATTTATTTGACAGACAGAAATCACAAGGAGGTAGAGAGGCAGGCAGAGAGAGAGGAGGAGGCAGGCTCTCCGCTGAGCAGAAAGCCCGATGTGGGGCTCGATCCCAGGACTCTGGGATCATGACCCAAGCCAAAGGCAGAGGCTTTAACCCACTGAGCCACCCAGGCGCCCCCCAAATTTTTTTTAATGTGGACTTCAAAGGACACCAGCAAGAAAGTGAGAAGATAACCCATGGAATAGAAGGGGATTTTTGCAAATCACGTATCTGATAAGGGACTTGTACCAGAATGCTTATAACTTAGTAATAAAGGGGAAAGTGACCTAATTTTAAAATGGGACAAAGAACCTGAATAGACAGTTCACTAGGGAGGATATGCAAATAGCCAATAGGCACATGAAAAAATTGTTGGCATTGCGAGTCAGTAGGGAAATGCAAATCAAAGCTACTTCACACTCTCTAGGATGGCTAATATCAAAAAGCCAGAGGATAATGAGTGTTGACAAGGATGTGGAGGAATCAAACATTCAGACGTGCTGGCAGCAACGCAAAATGGTGCAGCTGCAAGGGGAAAATGGTTTGGCGGTTCCTCAAAAAGTTAAACAGAGGATTACTGCATGACCCAGCAATTCCACTCCAAGACATCCCCATCAGCCCCAACAAATGTGCAAAAGATCTAAACAGATACTTCATCTTGGAATATATACAAATGGCCAATAAATATATTAAAAGATGCTCAACACTATTAGTCATCAAGGAAATGTTAACTCAAATCATAATGGGAAGTCACTCCATAGCCATTAAAATAGCTAAAATTAAAGTCGGACCGTACATACCAATTGTTGGCATTGATGTGGAGGAATTGGAAATCTCATACACTGCTTGTATAAACTTAAATTTTGAAAAACCGGTTATTTCTTAAAATGCTAAACATGCATTCCTGCCCTGGTGAAAATAAAACCATATATCCTATACTTAAACACGCACAGCAGCTGCATTTGTAACAGTTACATGTGGAAGCAAGCTGCAGGTCAGTCAGCCCAGGAGTGGATAACAGATGGCAATAGATCCATACCGTGGAATACCACTCAGCAATTAAATAAATAAACTAACGGTGCCCTCAACAACATAGATGTGTCTCAAACTCATGATGCTGAATGAAGAAAGACAGGAAGGGAAAAAAAAAAACAGTACACATGTTATAATTCCATTTAAGGTTTGGACAATGAGAACGAATCCACAGTGGTGAGAGAAGGCAGATCAGTGTCTGCTTGGAGATGGAGATGTAAGGGGGGGTTGCATAACAATGAGGCATGAGAAAAATTTGAGGATGAGGGCAATATACATGATCTTGAGCTGGGTGATAGTTCCATAGGAGAATACACATGTCAAAACTCACCGGACTGTACACTTCAAATATGGTCAGTTCCATGGGTGTCAGTCATACATTAATTAAGTTGTTTTAAGAAAAAAAAAAACAAAAACAGAAAAAATACACATTTACAGATAACTTAAAAGTTACCATCCCAGTGTTCATAGCAGCAATGGTCACAGTTGTCAAACTGTGGAAAGAGCCAAGATGCCCTTCAACAGACAAATGGATAAAGAAGATACGGTTCGTATACACTATGGAGTATGATGCCTCCATCAGAAAGGATGAATACCCAACTTTTGTATCAACATGGACGGGACTGGAAGAGATTATGCTGAGTGAAATAAGTCAAGCAGAGAGAGTCAATTATCATATGGTTTCACTTACTTGTGGAGCATAAGGAATAACACGGAGGACACTGGGAGATGGAGAGGAGATGTGAGTTGGGGGAAATCGGAGGGGGAGACGAACCATGAGAGACTGTGGACTCTGAGAAACAAACTGAGGGTTTTGGAGGGGAGGGGAGTAGGAGTTTGGATGAGCCTGGTGGTGGGTATTGTGGAGGGCACATATTGCATGGAGCACTGGATGTGGTGCATAAACAATGAATTCTGGAACACTGAAACGAAATTTTTAAAAAAGTTACTAAAAATATGATAAAGGAAACAAGTGAACAAATACACATACTCTTCGATTCAGTGAGCCCAGTTTTGGGAATTTACAGAAATAAGAAACACTAGTCCTTAAGAACACATCTTTGAGAACATTTATAATGATACTGTTTATAGAAATAAAAACAGAAACAACTTAAAATCTCTCTCACGAGGAGAACAGATCAGTAAAATGGCTGCAATGCAGTCATTAAAAGGATGAACTTTATGTATATGCTTCAGCAGTGAGGTTGTTTCTGCTGTATGTTTAAGTAAGTAAAACAAAAGGCAAATTACCATGTATACACAGTATGGACTCTATGTGAACACAGATGACACTAAATGGATGGATGGATGGATGGATGGATGGATGGATGGATGGATGGGTGAATGGATGGACATCCTTAGATGAACAGACTGTACATCTCCTATATATGTGCATTCATGTATGAACCCAGAGAAAAGAGAGGACAGCCACACATTAAACATTATTTATGTATGTGTAATACACATTATTATTGGCTAGATTGGAATGGCTTTGGAAAAAGATTGTTCACACATTTATGAATTATTTAACTTGTAAAAATGAGTATGTTTTACTCTTATTTTTAAAAAAGTTAAAAAAAAAGAAAAAGTGAAAAGAAAAAGGATTAAAATAAAATAAAGACAGGATATAACCTGCTTTGAAATGCATCTAAAAAATACGCTGGTTTGAGGTTTAGAGAGAGAGTCAGAGAGACAGAGGTGAGATAAAGAAAGGGTAATAAAATGTCAATGTTAAAATCTGAGGACATGGATATTTGCTGTACTGCTTGAAAATGTCCATAAAGAACACAGAGAGAAAGACGAACTCTGGGGAGAGAATTTTCTCCCACTGGCCTCTGGCCACACCTGCAGGAGGAGACACCATGTCTCCTTGCAGGCACTAACTCTGCCCCTATGGTGATATGCGACGCACCTCCATTCTGTTGCCCACATCCTCTGCGAGGCTCTGAGCCATCCATCCCCACAAATTGGTGCTCAGCAATGGCTTCAGGCATCCCATCCTATAACTGCATTTTAGAAAGAGTCCAGGAGAAGCACTTTCCCCAAAGAAGGACTTTTTCCTGGTCATCTTTATCCTCTGCCCTTCCGGGTCCCGAGGCTTCGCCTGAGTTCAAGCAAGGACAGAGAAGTGCTCTCGGAGGCCCGGGATGGCACACTCTGACATGTGACTCCCCAAGTAGAGGCAGATCGGAAGGCCCAGTCTTCCCAGTGGGGGCTAAGGAGACCTTATTGTTATAATAAATCAGGCTTACCTCATTGGCTGTGAACAGTGGAGTGATGTGACCATATGTCACTTGGGCATTAAACAAATCCTAATGAGCTAAAAATATGTTTGTTTTAGCTAATTGACCTCTTTGGCCTTCATAAACCACTTGGTAAACATCCCCAGATAATGAGTTCCAGAGAGCAGATTGTGGTTCTTGAGGGTGCTGAGAAAGCCCCCTGTCCCTGGGCACAGCTCCTGCAGCTGCCTGCTGAGGCACACGTGTGCACCTGCTAGCTGTCTGCAGGCCCCAGGAGGATGTGTGGGGCTAATGGGCCAAGTGAGTTGAGGGGAACCGCTCTCCCAGCGCTCTCCCCGGCTATGTGTACTCTGAGCAGTGGGTGTCTGTTAAATATGGGAAGTGCCCATCCCCAGAGAGATGCGGAGACAAAGCAGGGGTTCTTGACTCTAGGCTCCTTGGCAGGTATTCTTGGAGATCTGGGGCAAGTCAGCTGCAAGCATGTCACTTCCATGTGAAGGAACAGAAGCTGGGAGGGAGGCTTAGAGTCTGGCTGGTCACCTGAGACAGGCTGTGTTCTCTGTGTAGGTGGGGGAATGATCTGGATGCCTGGGAGGCCTGGGACTGCAGAGACCCAAGTTCTGCAGCTGGGTTCTCCCTGCAAACACCGGGCCATGGACGGAGCCCTCAACCAGCAGGGGCCTTCTTGAGCCAGGAGCATGGAACCTGTTAGGTCACAGAGACCACTTCATCGGACCTGGAATCACTGATCCCGTGGTGTCTGGAAGGCGGACACCCCACCCATACACCACATACACCAGTGAGGTCCAGACATTGTATTCTTACTGTTTGAAAGGGGTTGGGGGACCCACTCCAATTCCCCTGATGCATTAGCAAGACATAGAAATTAACTTCCACCTCTGAAGTGGATGGCAGCCTCAGACTCAGCCTCTGCACTGTCGGAGCCAACTGCAGTCCCCTCCCCAGACTTGGTCTCAATGTCTCCTCAACCCCCACCTAAAATGATGGGCTGCAGGGAGCTACAGAGCTCCATTTCTTCAGCCATGCGGTGGAGATCATTTCCACCATGGAGAAATTACCAGTAAGGGAATGCTCCCTTCTTGCCTGAAACCAAGGGATGCTTTATGCATAGTTTCTTACTTAATTTACATAATAAGTAAGCCACTTCCCTAAGGCCACAGAGTAGAGAGTCACAGAGCCCGGGCTCCAATGAGTCCTACCTAGTTACTGGCACGCGGATCACCTGGTGTGGTGGGGAAATGCTGTTGAGAGCCAGTTAATAGTTCTTATTTTGCTAGGCTCTAGTAAAAAAGGGTTACCTTGCAAAGCATAGTGCAGCGCCTGACGTGTGGCAGGAACTCAGAGTAAACGGTAGTTACTCAGATTACTATATACAGAGGTGGCACAGCAAGACGAGATCCAGCGCACCTTCTGGGTCAAACCACTTGGGCCCTTGCTCTCTAGTCCCCAGGGCTGATGCGCTGGAATTAGACAGGATTAAAGGCTTACTGGAGCTGGAAGCCGCACCCCAACTCCCGAGTTTAGCCCAGACCTTCTGTCTGCCTGCTGAGAAGGACGAGGGAGGAAGGCAGCCACACAGCAGTGCTGTGGCCTCACGCACAGTCTAGGGGGCTTTTGTGCAGCTCTCCTGCCGGATCCACATGACGAGAGAATGGGCCCTGATCTTGTCCACGCTGCTCTGTGGTCTGGCCGACCCCACGCACTTGTTCCAGCCAAGCCTGGTGCTCGACATGGCCAAGGTCCTCCTGGATAACTACTGCTTCCCGGAGAACCTGATGGGGATGCAGGAAGCCATCGAGCAGGCCATCAAGAGCCGGGAGATCCTTGACATTTCAGACCCGCAGACTCTTGCCCATGTGCTGACCACCGGGGTGCAGAGCTCCTTGAATGACCCTCGCCTGGTCATCTCCTATGAGCCCAGCACCCTCCAGGCTCCCCGGCAAGCTTCAGCCCTCACCAACCTCACCCAAGAGGAACTGCTTGCCCGCTTGCAGAAGGGCATCCACCACGAGGTTCTGGAGGGCAACGTGGGCTACTTGCGTGTGGATGACATCCCAGGCCAGGAGGTGGTGAGCAAGCTGGGGGGCTTCCTGGTGGCCAGCGTCTGGAGGAAGCTCATGGGCACCTCTGCCTTGGTGCTGGACCTCCGACACTGCACTGGGGGCCACATTTCTGGTATCCCCTACTTCATCTCCTACCTGCACCCAGGGAACACAGTCCTGCACGTGGATACCATCTACGACCGCCCCTCCAATACAACCACTGAGATCTGGACCCTGCCCCAGGTCCTGGGAGAAAGGTACAGTGCGGACAAGGATGTGGTGGTCCTCACCAGCGGCCACACGGGGGGTGTGGCTGAGGACATCACTTACATCCTCAAACAGATGCGCAGAGCCATTGTGGTGGGCGAGCGGACTGGAGGGGGTGCCCTGGACCTCCAGAAGATAAGGATAGGCCAGTCCGACTTCTTCCTCACCGTGCCCGTGTCCAGGTCTCTAGGGCCCTTGGGAAGAGGCAGCCAGACCTGGGAGGGCAGCGGGATACTGCCCTGTGTGGGGACACCAGCGGAGCAGGCCCTAGAGAAAGCCCTGGCCATCCTCACTTTGCGCCGGGCCCTGCCTGGAGTTGTGCGGCGCCTGCAGGGGGCGCTCCAGACCTACTACACACTAGTAGAACGCGTGCCCGCTCTGCTGCACCACCTGGCCAATATGGACTTCTCTGCAGTGGTCTCTGAGGAGGACCTGGTCGCGAAGCTCAACGCAGGTCTGCAGACTGCGTCCGAGGACCCCAGGCTCCTGGTGCGGGCCGTCAGTCCCAAGGAAACCTCTTCTGGGCCCGAGGTTGGAGAGGACGACCCTCCGGAGGTGGTCCCCACGGTGCCCGACAATGAGGCTGCCCGGCGAGCCCTAGTGGGCGCTATGTTCCAGGTGTCCGTGCTGCCCGGCAACGTGGGCTACCTCCGCTTTGACACCTTTGCCAACGCCTCGGTGCTGGAGGCGCTGAACCCCTACATCGTACGTCAGGTGTGGGGGCCCCTGCAGGACACGGAGCACCTCATCATGGACCTGCGCCAGAACCCCGGGGGACCATCCTCGGCTGTGCCCCTGCTGCTCTCTTACTTCCAGGGTCCCGACGCCGGCTCCGTGCGCCTCTTCACCACGTACGACCGTCGCACCAACATCACGCAGGAGCACTTCAGCCGCATGGAGCTGCTAGGCCAGCGCTACCCCATCCAGCGCGGCGTGTACCTGCTCACCAGTCACCGCACAGCCACCGCCGCGGAGGAGTTGGCCTTCCTCATGCAGTCGCTGGGCTGGGCCACGCTGGTGGGTGAGATCACCGCGGGCAGCCTGCTGCACACCCGCACAGTGCCCCTGCTGGAAATGCCCGAGGGGGACCTGGTGCTCACGGTGCCCGTGCTCACCTTCATTGACAACCATGGCGAATGCTGGCTGGGGGGCGGCGTGGTGCCTGATGCCATCGTGCTGGCCGAGGAGGCCCTGGACAGGGCCCAAGAGGTGCTGGAGTTCCACCGCAGCCTGGAGGCCTTGGTGGAGAGCACGGGGCACCTGGTAGAGGCGCACTACGCGCGGCCAGAGGTCGTGGGGCAGACCAGCGCCCTGCTGCGGGCCAAGCTGACCCAGGGGGCCTACCGCACTGCTGTGGACCTGGAGTCGCTGGCCTCCCAGCTCACCGCCGACCTGCAGGAGATGTCTGGGGATCACCGCCTGCTGGTGTTCCACAGTCCCAGTGAGATGGTGGCTGAGGAGGTGCCCCCACCACCCCCCGCCGTCCCCTCCCCAGAGGAGGTATCCTACCTCATTGAAGCCCTGTTTAAGACAGAGGTGCTGCCTGGCCGCCTGGGTTACCTGCGCTTCGATGCCATGGCTGAGCTGGAGACAGTGAAGGCCATCGGGCCACAGCTGGTGCAGCTGGTGTGGCAAAAGCTGGTAGACACAGCAGCACTGGTCGTCGACCTGCGGTACAACCCCGGGAGCTACTCCACCGCGGTGCCACTGCTCTGCTCTTATTTCTTCGAGGCAGAGCCCCGCCAGCACCTCTACTCTGTCTTTGACAGGGCCACCTCAAGGGTCACGGAGGTGTGGACCCTGCCACAGGTGGCCGGTCAGCGCTACGGCCCCCACAAGGACCTCTACATCCTGACGAGCCACATCAGCGGGTCAGCCGCTGAGGCCTTTGCTCACACCATGCAGGACCTGCAGCGGGCCACGGTCATTGGGGAACCCACTGCTGGAGGAGCACTCTCCGTGGGCATCTACCAAGTGGGCAGCAGCCCTTTGTATGCCTCCATGCCCACGCAGATGGCCCTGAGTGTCAGCACAGGTGAGGCCTGGGACCTGGCTGGGGTAGAGCCAGACATCACTGTGCCCATGAGCGAGGCCCTCTCCACAGCCCGGGACATAGTGGCCCTGCGTGCCAAGGTGCCCACGGTGCTGCAGACCACCGGGAAGCTGGTGGCCGATAACTATGCCTCCCCAGAACTGGGGGCCAAGATGGCTGCCAAGCTGAGCCGTCTGCAGGGCCGCTACTCCAGGGTGACCTCAGAAGGGGCCCTGGCTGAGATGCTGGGCGCCGACCTGCAGATGCTGTCTGGAGACCCACACCTGAAGACAGCCCACATCCCCGAGGATGCCAAGGACCGCATTCCCGGGATCGTGCCCATGCAGGTGAGATACGAGGGGCACTTAGCCTAGGACTCTGTGCATGGTGCAAGACAAAGGCCTCCAGACTTGTTTCTGGGTTTAAGGGCTCACCAGTCACACCTTTTCCTTCCTCTCCTCCTGTCATCCCTTCCCCTTCTCACATCCATGAGGTCCCTGAGCAGCTCTGTAGAACACTGGTACCCACAGGAGCTCAGTGTGAAAAGCCCTCATAGAGAAGGAGTTTCACTCTTAGCGGGGCAGAAGGCAAGTGTTTGCAGCACTTCTTATAGTCAGTGGTAAGGTAAAGGTCAGGTCACAAGAAGTCACAATGGTTTCCTCCTCTAGCAACACGGGATTTGTGTTCGTTCTCACCACCTGCCCGCCTCAGGAGGCTGCAGTTTGTGGGAAGGAGTTGAGGGGGTGGAGAGAGAAGCAGGCCGAAGTCTTGGCCTCACAGTTGTCTCAGAGCTGAAGCATGGAGCTGGGACATGGGCTGGGGCATGGTCAGGGGTGCCAGCGCACAGCCCCAAGAACCACAGCCGTGGTAAGGCCCTGACTGTCTTCTCCTCCCCTCCCACCACGCATGTCATTGTGGTTTCCCTACATCTGGAAGGAGCTCGCTCAGTGGGTGTGCACTCTGAACCGAGGGCCAGCTGGATGGGAAATTCGGAGCAAGGCTATTGTGATCAGTTTATTTGAAGCCAGTAAGGATGTCTGGGGAAACACTGGAAAGTTGTTTCAATCAAGGTTGAGGATTTCCGCTGCTGGGTGGTTGAGGGAAAAGTTCTCCAGACCCATGGCCCAGATAAGCCAAGGGTTCCCTAAATGCTCCCGTCAGCTAGGAGCTTCATCAAAAGGCAGCATTTACAACATCTCTCCACCTGGTTTATCATCCATCATTTCACTGCATCGTCTCGAGTAGGCAGGGCAGAATTTGTCTCGGGTACCCTAGAAAGCAGGTCTTAGATGCAGGCAGTTTGTGGGGGAGGCAGTCTCTGAAGCAGGAGGGAGGGAGCAGAGGGAGTGGGAAGGAGGGAAGTGGGCAGGGGGGACGGGGGGTACATTATTGAGGCTGTTGCTTCTGAAGATTCCAATGGGATCCTAACAAGTGTGGGGAAGGCTTCCCGGGGCTGTCCATCTGCAGATGGGACCTGCAGCTCCTGTCCTTCGTCGACTGAAGGTGCCCCTGCCAACGTGAACTCTCTCAGACTCTGAGGCAGCTTGGAGAAGGTCTTGAAGGAGAGGGTTGGAAGACGTGGAGTATGCCAGAGGCAGGCCCCTGTAGCCAAGGCCCGCGGCAGCCAGAGTCAGAGGAGAGCTAAGGGCACCAGAAGTAACTACTGCAGAATCGCCATCCCCGTTTTACAAAAAAGTGAATGGAACCCCAGAGGGGATGCAGAGGGGAGGGGCCAATGGTCGAAGAGCTTGAGACCGAGGGCAGAGGAGGCCTGGGAGGCCAGGAGTCCCAGTTAACAGCAGTGTCCCTGTACACTGCTTGCTCTCATTCCAGCCCACAGAGCCTGTGCCCTGCTAGCAGTCCTGTAGAGAGAAGAGGAGGCACAAGGCAGGTTGGGGGAGCCTTGTATGTGCCAGCACTGTGCTAGGCTCACAGGCCCACCAGATTCCAAATTGAGGACTCACCCCTTTCCAATGTAGCCAGGGTTCATGGTTTAGAGTCACATGTGGATTCAGCTTCTATACCAGCTTCTACACTGGCTTCTACACTGGCTGTGTGACCTTGGGCAAGTTACTTAATCACTCTGTGTTTCAGTTTCCTCATTGAAAGGATGGGGATGCTACAGGGTGCCCTGAGGGTGATGGTAAGGGCTCCAGTGTGCTCAGCAGTGGGCCAAACCCCTACTAAAGACTCAGAGGCCCAGTAGCCTAGCTAATGTCTTCCTCCCTTCCCCGGGGAAGGAGAGGAAGTTGAATTCAGAGTCATCAAGGTAGTGTCTTGTGAGGTCTGGGTGGGAGGAGGAGTCAGAGTGGAGACCATGACCACACCTGGGCCTTGCAGCTCTGGACAACATGGCCCCTGGAGTAGGGTTGGCACACAGAGTGTTCTCTGTAAGGAGTCTGCCAACCACATCCTACCAAACTCGGGTCCACATCCCAGGCCCACCACCCACATAATGTCCTAGATTCTCCACTGGAAAAGGTCCTGACACCTACTGCCTCTTTCAGAAGTGTTAGTCCCCTCCCACCCCTCAATGTCGTTCATGTATAAAGGAAAACTATGGTGCCCACTTTCCTGAGTTGTAAAATCTGCTCCTTCGCTGACACTACCCTACCCTCCCCATCGATCTTTCAGATCCCTTCCCCTGAAGTCTTTGAGGACTTGATCAAGTTCTCCTTTCATACTAATGTGTTTGAGGACAACCTTGGCTACCTGAGGTTTGACATGTTTGGAGACTGTGAGCTGCTCACTCAGGTGTCAGAGCTGCTGGTGGAGCACATCTGGAAGAAGATTGTGCACACAGACGCTATGATTATTGACATGAGGTCAGTGGTCCAGGAAGGGGGGAGGTGTGGGCAGAGGTCTCTGGCCCTGGGGGTCCTGGCTTCATTGGCTGCAGAAAGCCCCAGCAATGGTGGTCTTTTTAAGCTCCTCAGATGATCCCAATGTTAATTCCAGGCTGAGAGTCACTGGGCTACCCCTTGACTCCCAGGCTTGCCTGGTCATAGGATTCAGTGGAGAGAGAGGGGCAAAGGGAGACATTGAGAACAGATTCCCAGTCCCCAATGCCACCCTACTGAAACCAGAGCACCAGGGGTGAGGACTCCTCATCTGTGTACTTGAAAGACATCATTCCAGGTGATTCTGATGATCAATCATGTTTGGGACAGCTAGGCCACCACCTGCAGCTGTGCCTCTCATGTCATACAAAATCAGCCTATGACCACTTCCATCATGAGAATTACAAAGCCAGAGTCCCGTATGTCAGTTGGCTAATTGAATTTAAGTAAAATTTTAAAGAAAGAAAGAAAGAGAGAGAGAGAGAGAAAGAAAGAAAGAAAGAAAACCAGAGTTCCCCTCTTTCTGCCTGCCTCTCTGCCTACTTGTGATTTCTCTCTGTCAAATAAATAAATAAAATCTTAAAAAAGAAAAAAGAAAAAAAGAAAGAAAGCCAGAGTCCCAGAGAGAATTTGCAAATTAGCCACTATTGTTGCAAAAAGAATTTTTTGCATCACAAAATGACTGTTAGAGGGATGCTTTCAGCTATCGACCTCTCTCCTGGAGGGGGTGGAAGAACACAGTCCGGGTCTGCAGGGACCAGGCCCAGGCTTCTATGATTGCCCTGGGCACCCTCTGTGGACACAGGGCGAGGCAGACTGTTCCCCTGCTCCCCCTCCCCACCGAGCCGAAACCCCCACCCCCAGCTGCATGAGGGAGGAAACACCTCCCGGGGCTCCGGC
>NW_019154096.1:38905655-38930359 GCF_002288905.1 Enhydra lutris kenyoni | reverse complement strand
GTGTGTGTGTGTGTGTGTGTGTGTGTGTGTGTGTGTGTGTGTGTGTGTGTTTGTCTATGTCCAGAACTTGTGCTGGAGTGCTCCTGTCATACTCCTGAAGATTTTATCCTTCAAACACATATTGAACGTGCAGATGCTGCTCAGGCTAAGTCCCTTTATGATGAACTGTGAGACCACATTTGTAAAAGGAAGTGGCCCAGCCTACAGGTGTGCTTTGCTTAAAGACTCTTCCACCCAGAGGTTGGGGGAGGTTCAGATGCTGAGGTCACGGGCCCTAAACCCTGTCCTAAGCCCCGTCGGGCCATCCTAGACCATCAACCAGAAGAGACTCCTCACATATTACCAGCCCACATTTCTTGTTCACAAATAAGAAGACAGAGGCCGGAGTAGTTCACCCTGTGCATGTCCTAGGATAGGCACAGGCTCTCCCCTCCCCCACCCCATCGCCCCGCCCAATATAGTTCCACAGTTCTGAGCACTCCGCTACACTAAGTGCCCCATGAGGACACAACAACAAAAATGTCCAGTGGGTTTTGTGGAATTATGGAGAATACAGCTGGGGAAGGCTGCATCCTCACAGGCAGCAGGGGTGCAGGAGAGCCGTCCGAAATCAGTAAGTGGGGAAAATTTATCAAAAATTTTACAACTGCATGACTTGTCAGAGCCTTTAATATAATTTCTACAGTATATACCACATAATGTATTAATATTTGATCAGAAGGGGTAGTTATGGCATTCAATATTTTCTACACAAATTTGACCACAAAGTCTCCTATTCTCAAGACTTATATGCTGGGAAATACCAACTAAGGAATTCTGCAGGAGGAAGATGGGGCACTAGGATGGGGCACTGCGGCTGCCTGGTATTAGTGTCCTCCTCAAGGCAAAGATCCCAGGCTCTTCAAAGGGGAACTGAGGACCTCCCTGTGAACTCCTCCCTAGTGGTTCCTCCTTCCCTTCCCTCAGATTCAACATTGGCGGCCCCACTTCCTCCATCTCTGCCCTGTGCTCTTACTTCTTCGATGAAGGCCCTCCAATTCTGTTGGACAAAATCTACAGCCGGCCCAATGACTCTGTCAGTGAGCTCTGGACCCACTCCCGGCTCACAGGTATGTGTAAAAGATTTCCTTTTCCTGTTCTCATTCCAGAAGCTTCTGGAAAATCAGGGAAAGGAAAAATAGCTTGAGTTCAGGGGAAAGTAATAGTAAATGGGAATATAAAGTCCCTGCCCTATGCTGTGCACTTTTACAATGATCCTTAATCCCTGCAAAATGCTACCATTATATTTAATTTCTAGAGGAGAAAAAATGAGTCTTAACTGAGTTGAGTATCTCATCCAACATCACCCAGCTAGTAAGTGAAAGAGCCAGAACTTGAACACTGGTTTGTCTAAAACCAAAATGCCCTCCATTCTCACCACTACAAGCATCAGACTACAAAACAAATCCAAAACTAGAAGGATCCCCCTGCCCATCGCCAAACCCTAGATGGTGTCTAGCGCCCATCCTGCCCGAGCTCCCAGCAGAAGTTCAGAATACTTGCTTGAAGAAAGTTTGTGACTCTGGGCCCAGAGCAGTGGCCAGAGGAGCAAGTGCGGGCCCAGGGCTCTCACGGCTCCATTGTGGGTGACAGGCTCACTCTGACTCCCTTGCTCAGCATGACAAACCAAGGAACTTACACTCCCATCCAACAAGGGGCTGGGGGACCAACGGTGGGGGGTGCATATTACCAGAAAATCACCCCACAATTCTCACTGGTACACTTCCTTATCAAATGAGGATTTAAGGGGAGCTGCAAGACATATGTTCAAAAATACTGTAAAATGTAAATAAAAATTAGAACCAGGTGAATTGTAAATTCAAATAGACATTCAAAACCAAGAGGTACAAATGACTCCAATCTGCAGATCAGGAGGTCCTAGAATTGTGGAGTCTAACCTGGGACCTGCACACCACACTGAGCATTGAAACAGGGCTCATATGAACTGAGATGCGGAAAGTGGAAAGTGCACACAAGATTCGGAAGACTTTTTATGGAAAAATAAGGATGTAAAATATCTCAATAATTTTTGTGGATTACATTTTTGAGTTCTACTGAGTTAAATAAAACATTATTAGGATTCATTTCATCTGTTTCTTTTCACTTGTTTAAAGTGACTCCTAGAAAACTTAGAGTGACATCTGAGTCTCACATTTTGGCTCGTGTCACATTTCTATTCAGACATCGCTGTCCTAGAGAGTTGTTGCCCTGAATTTGCACGTTTGGCTCTTCCTGGATTCTGGAGTAAAAAGTGAGACTGGTCAGGTTGGGCATTCTCATTATTCATGAAGAGGAAGCACCTCCTTTTCCGGGGCACACATTCTCATCTCCATTTTACAGATGCAGAGCTGGGGCTCAGGAAGGAGTGATTTGCACGTGGACACGAGGCCACAAAACTAAATCCCAGGCCTTCCTCTCTGCTGGTCCAGACAGCATGGAGAAGGCAGGTGCCCCTGGGTGCTGACTGGTACTCGCCATCTTGAAGGACCTTCTATTTTCCAGGTGAACGCTACGGCTCCAAGAAGAACGTGGCCATTCTGACCAGCGCCCTGACGGCCGGTGCGGCGGAGGAATTTACCTACATCATGAAGAGGCTGGGCCGGGCACTCGTCATTGGGGAGGTGACCAGTGGCGGCTGCCAACCACCGCAAACCTACCACGTAGACGACACCCATCTCTACATCACCATCCCCACGGCCCGCTCAGTGGGGGCTGCCGATGGCAGCTCCTGGGAAGGGGTGGGCGTGGTGCCCCATGTGGCTGTTCCTGCTGAGGCAGCCCTCACCAGAGCCAAGGAGATGCTCCAGCACACTCTGCTGAGGGCTAGGAGGAGCCCCGGGGTGGGCGGGACTTCCGGGCCACAGACAAAGGGCTCTCCAGCTCGGGGTCCTGCCTGAGGTCCCGAAGGGCAGCAAAGAGGGCTGCTGAACTCTGGTAGAGTTAGAGCTGGAGGCACCCTTGGAGTTCATCCAGTGGTCTCTTCACCACTGCCAACATCTCTGTTTGGGCCTCTAGGGACAGGGACCTCACCCCTCAGAGGCAGCCCCCTCCATAGTAGTTATTTTGGGGAGGTGACGTCCAGGGGCACCCGCACCCCTGCTTCTTAATGGCCGACCCCTGGTCCAGAGCAGCTCCAACCAATAGAGTTACAACGCGAGCCGCAGGTACCAGCACATGCGCCACTCGTCATTTTCTAGTAGTAAAAAGAAACAGGTGATACTTATTTTCATAGTGTAATTTATTTAAACGACTATATCCACAGTAGTGTCATTTCGGCAGGATAAATATTATCATGAATGAGATGTTTTGCAGGGAGACTTTGAAAGCTGGTATGTAGTCTGCACTCACAGGGTATTCCCTTCCTCACACACATACACCCAGTCCTCGGGGGCTGCCTCCAGCTGGGGGATCCCCTGTGGGACAGCGCAGGCTCGCAGGCCAGGGACCACCCCCCCCACTTCCCCAGCACATTGTCCCCGCTCTGCTCTCCCTGCATCTGTACATTCCCCATGCTCTGGGATTGTTTCTGTCGCCATCATGCTTCTCCAGGGCCACGACCGTCCTACTCACGCCTTGCTCCTACTGCCCCCGACTTAGCAGAGCACCTGATGCCCAAAAAACACACATGAGTATCTGGCAGCAAGTCTGTTTTCCTCCAGATGGCAGCCCTTAGACACTTGAAGACAGGTCCAGTTTCACTTAGAATCCTCCCAGCCCAATTCTATATGGCAAGTCTCTCATCCGTTCACGTGTTCCTCCCATAGCCTTGTTCTCCAGCTTCTGCCAGGGACCAAAAAGTGAGCTCCAGTGCCATGCATAGTTGCAACCTGAGGGGAGAGTGGCCCTGGGTGGGAGTCTGGGTGCCTGCCCTTCTTGGCCTCGTGCAGCCTATCACTGTGCTGACTCCAGCAACCAAACGCACTCCTAACAGGAAGAGAAGCTGGCAGACCTCAAGACCTCTTCCAAGGCCAAGCAAGCTCCAGAAGGAGATGGGGAGCTTGGGGGTAACCTGGAGGAATAAGGCCCCTGGCTGGCCCTGGGATCCAAGCAGTCTTACTCTGCTGGGAATCACCAGGGACCCTAAAGTAAGACACTTCTACTACCTGCCCAAAGTCATGGTAGGGATGAAGCTGGAATAGTGGGGACATCCATAGCCCCCAGTTAGTCCTCTCAAAGCCTGGGCTCCAAGATGTCTAATGAGGATAAAGTCCTCGTGTCATCTGGGCTTGCTGTCTGGTGAGTCCAGCCTGGAGCTGCCATGGGTGACGTCCTCCAGGGCACTGAGCTGACTTCACTACACAACCATGAATTCATAGCCTCCTCCCCAGGTCCCAGAGAGCTGTGGAGTCTGAGCACACCCGTGGGTCACCACCAATATCTAGGGACATGGCCACCTGGAAAACCTTGAACCAACCCTGTCTAAATAGGAAAGCTCTGATGGAAGGCACTCCAGTTTCTCTTCCTTCTGCTAAATTCAAATAAGGTTAAGTGCATGACTGAACATTAGCAGGAGCATGGATACGGGGATCTCACCCTTTTCTTCATTAGACCTATTAATATCCGGGCAGATGTGTGACGCCCCTACATGCTTATATTCTAGGGGTTCTCTCTCCTCCCTCCTCCTTCCCACCCCTCCCCACACACGCTATCTGAGGACCACCTAAATCAAACAATGGTTCCTCTAGGTGGTAGAATCAGGAGTAATATTTTAATGTGTATGTCTTTATACTTTTCTTTTTTTCTTAAATCCTTATAATTAAGCATAGATCATAATTTTCAAATGTAGCAGTCATTATTCCAAAATTGAAATAAATAAAACAAATTACATCTTGAGTCACTAACCATGCCTTAGTGATCACTAGTAATTGCTTATTTTTTTCCATGGGTTTTCCTATGACATCATTTGGATTTCCTTGATTTACACAACTGACATTTATTGACAGTTGATTTTGTTTAAGGTGTCAGGCTAGGTGCTGGGGGTCTGCCAATGGCACACATCTCCATGGGTCTTAAATAGGGGAAGGGATGGGGTAGCTCCTAGGGTAGATGACATAAATAGTTCTCTTCCAAGCTTCACAGTGCATGGAAAACCATTTCTTTTAATGGAACACATCACGAATATGCATGTCATCCTTGCACAGGGGCCATGCTAATCTCTGTATCGTTGTGATTTGTGTGTATGTGCTGTCGAAGCGAGCACTGGACAACCATTCTTACCATTTCTGCAGGAGTCAGCTGACACTCAGTTAAGCTCAATAATTCACAGGAGGTCACACGGGTAGCACAATGGACACATGTCCTCCTTTAGGCCACCCAACATATGCACCCTCTTTGAATGTTCAGAGAATCGCTCCCCATATGAACCTGTGGGAAACAGACTCACTAATAGCAGTGAGGTGTTTGGGAGCCCAGGTTCCCAGGTTCAAGACAGGTTCCGTCTTGAACCTGTCCTGGGGGAAAGGCCAGGCCAGCCACTTCCTAGCTGTGTAACCCTGGCCAACTTGCTTCATTTCTCTGGGCCTCAGTTTTCTCATCTGTACAATGAGAGGCATAATAGCACCTTCGGGGCTATGAAGATGAAATGAACCAATCCAGGGTCCAGCCAATGCCATCTAACACCACTTCCCCACCATTAAGCTGGACACAGCAGAAGTTCACTTTCCCAGCTCCCTGGCCATCAGGGTATAGGTACAAGGTCTTTCCTGGGCCAATCAGAGAGGTTCCTATGCAGAGTATTCCATCAGTCTAAGCAAGTTGAATGTTTAAGCAAGGGAGAGCTGGGCAGCAGCTGTGGCCAGATGCCCAGTGTGCAGGGCAGCGGAGTTATATCCCCACTCAGCAGGAATGAGAGAAACGTTTTCCAGAGGCGGTGCCCTGCCTGACCATGGCTGAGGTCCTGCTGAGTAGTTCATTTTTCCTGCCCATTGTCCTCCCCGAGCCCTCAGCATGGCTCTCCAAAACTGGGTGCAGGCCAGGCTCCTCTCAAGACCTCTTTTTCTGCTTCCATCAACCACAGACTTTTTTTTTTTTTTTTTTTAACAACGAACTGCTCTGTCTGGTGAAGCTGGGCTAGGGGATAGGTGAGCTTTGAACCCACACCTGCCTGGCTCCAAAAACCCTGCTGTTTCTACCATATCATGAAGAGGCCCTGGGCCTGGTCTGGAAAGAGGGACTAAAGTGGGAGAAGTGGACCAAAAGGGTCCTGTTCAGACCAAAGAGAAAGCGTCAGTGCTCCTGAGCCGGTTTTCTTGCATTGTTACCCACTTGAAGACAGAAGACTCGAGAAATAGGAAAAGGAAAACAAAATCCCACTAGGTCTCTCTTCCAGTGGGAGAGCCATGTGAACCCCAGCTGCCTAGGAGCCTCTGCTCCAAAAGACTACGGGCCTCTTGAGCTCTTGATGTCCCAGTATGAGCTCATCACCTCTACCTTCTCTCACCTTGCTTGGCTAAGGCCTGCTCCTGTCCCCAAGACCCTGTCTTGTGCACAGCCACACCTCCCTCCTGAGATTAGGGCAGAGATCTGAGAACTAACCCAAACTGCCTGCTCTCTACCCCCACCCCCACTGTGTCCACACAGTCACCAGGATGATGAGTTGTCTGAGTTAATAGCACTCTGCCCTGGGCCCACCTGCCATTCCCTCTCCCTTGTTTTGGGGTCCTGGCTTGGTTCTTAAATCCCCACTGCAGACTCCTACCCCCATTTCTGTGGCACAGCCTGCAATCAGGGCTATAGCTCTGACATGAAACCTTCTCGGGTCTCCCCCTGCTTAAGAACTAACCCCCACCATGGCACCCACCGACCTGCAGTGAGAAGGGCTGGGCCAACCCGTCCTCCCCATTTCCCAAGGTAACCCCAGCCCACAGACAGGCTGGACCTTCACCGTCCAGATCCTTGCTGGAGACTTGTCTGAAGCCTCCAGTCCAGCAGGAGCCAGGGACCACACTGGAGCATCAGAGCGAAGGACCCCAGCCCTTTTTCCATCTTGCCCTCCTTCTTGCTATGTCTCTGCGTCTCCCCACACAGCCCAATACAGCCAATGGCCATGTTTGCATGTCAGTGAGGGCCTTGGTTATCCACACACCTTTATTTATCTTTTTATTGTGTCACGTTCGTCACCATACAGCACATCATTAGTTTTTGATGTAATTAGTGTTCCATGATTCATTGTTTGCATATAACACCTTTAATGCAATGAGAGGACATGGCTCAGAAAAAAACACTTGTGGGCCAAGAAACCTGCCTAGGAGATCCCCACTGGAGGGCGCCCATCTCTTGCCTCCTCGGTCCTATAGGATAAGCCGCCACCTGGCCTGAGGACCTCCTTTGCTGATGAGGACAGCTGGCAGTGAAAATAGCTTGCTAATCCAAGCAGCTTAGAATCACAAGGGTATCAGAGGCCCCTGGCTTCCTGTCTCCCTCCCCCAGGAAAATACAAGACAACCAGGGAAGAAAATGTTAAATTTAAGGAACCCCAACCCTCCTCCCAGAATGTACTGCCTCCCAACCTCCATTCAAAATTGGTTTCTGGAAATTCTCTCCTGGGAAGTGGCACAAATCAAAACACTGTGAAGAATAATTTATTTTGAAAAACCAAACATTTTTCTATGGGATTTATCTCTTACAATATGATATTTAGTCCTTTCTCATGACTTCTACTACAAAAAACAAAAACAAAGCTATGCAATTAACCAAGGTATATAAAACCCTCTCTGAAGATAAGTGGACTGCTGGGGAGGCACTCTGCCTCCAGGGGGCGCCAGCACCTTTCAAGAAAAGGGAGGATGTCTGGTTCACCTTAGAACAACTAGTGAGTGTCAACAGGAGGTTCTTTTCTTCTGCTCAGAAGAATAGGGCGGTTTGTGTGAGGTTAGCAGGACTGCGCCCAGCACCCAGCCTCTTCCAAGTCTGGAGACATAAGTCAGGGGTCTCCAGCTGGCCGTTCCTCTCCCTCCCCATCACCACCACCACAGATGTGCTTCCTTAAGTCCATGTTATTCTGGCCATCAGCTTTCAAAAACCAACTGAATCACTAATTTCACATATAGTACTTATTTCTAGCCTTTCTTGAGGCCTGCATTCATCCTGGCACTGAAGAGCTTTCCTTCACCCAGGACACAGGAATTCTAGGTGTCAGACCCACCCTCCCGCTTCTTCCCTCCCCTTCCCTAAGCCCAGGGGACTTCACTCATGTTCATTAATCTAATTATAGAGTCATTTGAGTAGGATACCCTGTCTTTACAATCTAAGATTCAGGAACTGGCCAGAAGTTGAAATCTAGGATCCCAGCCTTGTTAAGGTTTTACTTCTCCAGATAAAAGCAGGGAGGTATAAAGCAGATTTTGGTTACAACTGAGAACTAAAATCAACCTGAATTCAGAATTCCTCATTAGCACATTTTGTGTTGATTCTTAACTGAATGGCTGCTTCTTGGGAGATTAAGATACACATTGCCATTGTCCCAACCACTAGAAGGTATTTTCCCTCACCTCTTCCAAGAAATTAGCCAAGCCTTTCTGTTCATTGACTCTGTGGTTTCTGTGTGACATCACTAATGACAACATGGCCAGAAAAGAGCCAAGACCCAAGATCCTGGAAGAGGGGAGGAGTCTGAACACATTGGAAGACAGGGACAAAGATACCAGTGCCCCATGGGGAGACCATGTGACACTCAGGGAGGCCGCCATCCTAGGTGGGGCACATTGGGGGAACTTTCTGTGAACTTGAAAGACAGGGGAGGAATTTGAAAATGACGAACTGCATATCTTACCAGAACCACAGGATTGGGATGCAAAGCAGTTTAAATTAGATATAGAGAATTTAAGGAATGTTGTCATTCTTACTCCAGACTTAAAGAAGAAAGTTCTCATCTGCTGATGTGATGTTTTGTGGCAACATCACCAGCCAACTCTTAACTGGTATGGAAGGTGGCAGAGGGAGCTTAAACAAAGTCATGATTCAGAGTGACTACTCTGGAAGGGCAGGAGAGAATAAGGGATGAGACAGGATTTGACTGCTAAAGGGACTTTGGGCCCAGCCTAGTGACAAGTAGGAGCTGCCACATTCATAAACTGTAAGTCATCATTTCCACAAGTCATTTTGGAGTTTGTCAATTTCAATGGCTGCAAAGCAACTTGCGTGTCCATTACTTTTTATTAAAACAGACTGCATCTTATAAAGTTGGGGGAAAATGTTCCGTTATGTTTCTTCATAACTTATTTGGTTAGCTTTAATATTTTTCAAAATGCCTCCCTTGCTTTAAAATGATGGGGTCACTGTTAGTAGTAATTCTGCGTGTGGCTATAACCAATGTGCTTAGAGGCATGCGGGCAGGTCACAGAAGATGCCCAGGCTGACGTTTCAGGGGTACCAGCCTTGACCTCCCCACTGCTTACCCTGCCTCACTTTGCAGGTCTGCTCATCAGTGGACCTCAGTGCTCACTGCTATAAAGTGAGAAGATGCAGGAGAGCTCTAGAGTCCCTTTCTATTCCAAATTTCGATTCTGCTTTAGTGTAGTGCACTTGTGCCTTTCAACGTGATTTCACAGAAATATGGACCAATCCAATAAGCCAGAAGAGGACAGCAGTGCCCATAATCTGACAGTTGTCAAAACATTTATGAGCAGCTGACTCCAGGTTTGTCAAGGGTGAGACTGGAATCAGGCATCTCATTCATTAATCCATTCATTCATTCATTCATTCATTCAACAAATGTCTGTTGAACATCTACTACGTTCCTACATTGTTCTTCCTGCTGCAGATACAAAAGTGAAAAAAGCCAAAAATCCCTCATAGAGCTTATGTTCCAGTAATGGGAGAGACACTGTAAATAAGACAAATTGGTAAACTCATGTAGCATACAAGATAATAGAAAAGTGTTCAAGGAAAGGGTGATAGGAAATGTGGGCATGTATGCAGGGTGCAAGGTGAAATTTTAGAAGGGGTTAGTATCTGACCTTTAATCCTATTTGTAAACCATCCATGATGCCATGTAACCACATGCTGAGCAGACGCATGGCAGGCTGGGAAGGATGTGAGCTCAGAACTCGGTGGTCCTGGGACTGTATTCTTGCACCATTTCTCCTGAACCTATGATCTTAGAAGAGACGCTTAACCTCTTGGAGCTTAGTTTCTTCTGCAGTAATATGGGAATTAAAGACCTACCTCCCACGTGTGTCATGCAGATTCAATGATGTATGTCCCTGTATCATGGGGAGCCTCAGGTTCACACTCCAGGGGGTGCCCTTTTCTTACCCACATGGGATGGCAGAGGAAGGAGGCTCCCTGAAGCTTCAGCCCCCTTCTGTGGGGAAAGGAACCATCCTACAGAGCGTCCCTTGTCTCTCTCAGGGAAGGGAGCCTGCAAGAATGGAGGTGCTCCGTTGGTGCCAGCAGGAAGCACCGCTGGCTCCTTCCAGATGTGGAGGCTCCTTCAGGAGGTCCTCTCCTCTCCTCCAGACCACCCTTCCCCCTGCAGCCAGAGGATTCCCCAAAGTGCCTCTCAGAGCCAGCAGTCCTGTGCTCTGGGCCAAACTCCTGTCCTTGGAGGCCTTCCTCCATCTCCATCTCACTCGGTTCTCACACAGACCTTGTAGCATCCTAGAGCATCTGTAGCTATGGTGCCCCCCCCCACCCTATCCACCGCCCTCCATCTAAACCTCCAGCACCTGCTGAACTTCCACGATCTGCTCTTGCCCCCACTCCTCAGGAGCCTCTGGGAGCCCCGCCCTCCCCTCCCACAAGTCTGGTGTGGGCCTGCTCCCATGTGCCCGGCACCCCACACAGACCTCTGTTCGGCATATGTCACGCCATACGCTAGGTTGCAGACCCTGAACAAGGACCATGGGCCGAATTCAGGTGTCTCCCCCGGGGACTGGCACCGACCAAGACACAGCAGGGGTGCCTGGGGAGATCAATAAATGAGTGAATAAATGGCTGGTTCTGGGTGGAGAATAGAGGGCTGTGTGGGTGGAAGGGGAGGGGAGAGAGAGTCAAGGGGATGGGGGTCGGGTGGGCCAGGTGGGAAGAGCTGCTGCCTGCACCAGGTGGGCACATGGAAAGAGAGAGAAAAGGTCAGGTTTGGGGGCTGTGTGGGTGGATCACTGGCCGCTGAGATGCCCCAGCAGCAGTTTCCCAACCACAGCCTGAGCTCTGCACGGGTGGCCCCACCAGAGGGTTGAAAATTGCAGATCAAATGAACATGTCCTCAAAGCAAAGTGGAAACCAGTCAAAAGAACTCACTGACTCAAAAGAACTCCCAGCTGATGGCCTTACACTCAGACTGGCCTGAGTTACATCAGAGTTTAGGACCTGAGGTTTACAAGGACAAAGGCAGATAAACAACAGTTACTGAGAGAAACACAATATGCAGTAGGTTCTGGTAGCCAGAGCTTTCTTAATTCCCACAAGGTTTTAAGCCTAAACTGTTGTACATGATCACTTCCTGAGAGCTAAGGGGTGTGTGGGTCTGAATTCACATATTTAGAATGTGAAGAACCATGGAGCGAGTGTTGGTTGAATTACTGGTCCCAATTCTTCATGCCCCTTCGGTAGGATTTCACATCTGCCCCCTCATCATGGCTTCACTGTGGGCAGCACGCACATATCACCCATTTACTTTGGGCCTGGCCATTGACTTGCTTTGGCTGAGAGGATATATGTAGAAGTAACCCAAGGGACGCCAGGATGGCTCAGACAATGGTCAAACGTCTGACTCTTGGTTTCGGCTCAGGTCTTGATCTCAGGGTCTTGAGATCCAGTCCCATGTCCGCCTCCATGCTGAGCACGGAACCTGTTTAAGATCCTATCTCTCTGCCCTGCCCTCCATACTCTTGAATTCTTTCTCTCTCTAAAAAAAAAAAAAAAAAGGAAAAAGTGACTCAAGCAGAGACTTGAAGTGTGCTTCTGTATTTGGATTTTCCTTCTTGGGTTCTTGGCATAAACATGAGAGAAGTATTACCTGAGAAGCCCATCAGTACTAGAGTAAAACATATGAACTTAGAGATGATTTGTGACCTGGAGCCAAGCCTAGCCAAGACCAACTCAACCCTGCCAACCCATAGACCCTCAAGTGAGAAATAAATGCTTTAAGTTGTTTGCCAATGAGATTTTGTTATTTAACAACAGCTGACCGATCTGGACGATAATAAATATCATTTACTTAGTGATCACACTGCGCCAAGTGTCACGCAAGCTATTTCCACACACCTTCCCACATAACTCTGACAACATCCCTAAGACACAGGTGTTCACCCTCCGCATTTACAGATAAGAATACTGGGGCTTTAACTCGGTTAAAGCAATGTGTCCAAGGTCAGGGCTAATATGTGAAAGCTTTGAATCCAGGTTTGTCTGCCTCCAAAGCCCAAACTTGCCTCCACATTGGAACAAACAGAAAGGTGACAGGAACAGGACCTCCATGTTGTGCCTCACAGTCCCGATGCCCCAGGTTTACAAAGCATATCATTTTATTGCATGACTTTATTTCGATCAAAACACATCAGAGCTGAGGATTCTCTTTTTCAAGGACTTCTCTTTTTCAAATGACGACCAAGCTATTCGTCTACAAACTCCAATGCAGATGGTCCTGCTGACAAGTCTGACCAGCCTTTCCAAAGGAAACACCCGTGAGCCATCTCCGGTTCCTTGCCAAAGCTTAGAAGATGCCCCTACAGGTTTGCTCCATGGATACTGGCTAACTGTGAGAAGTCATGTGCCGAGACAGGTGGTGGCGCTCCCGGAAGTATTCATGGCAAATGGGACATGTGAGGGCCTCTTCTCTCAGCTTCTTAGAATGTAGGTCAGGCCTTGCGTGCTCCTTTTTGTGGTGGGACCGCATGTGAAAGACCAGGTCAGAGGTCAGGCGAAAGGACAGGTTGCACTTTGCGCACCAGTTCTGGGTGGACAGGCCCAGGGATGTGAACGTGGGTGGCAGCAGAGCCCAAGAGGCAGAGGAGGAGGACGATGAGGGCATGGGCATCTGGCCCATGGCATGCTTTCGCCACAGTGTGGGGGCACCCACTAAAGCACTACAGACAGGAGCATTTTGTGGCAACATTTGCAGGTGCCAGAAATCACCCACCAAAAACTTAGAATTTGAAACTTGACCCCAACAAGGGACATCTACCGTGTTGATGAGTCCCAACAGCTCCCCAAGGACGTCTGCCGGTCCGCGTGCCTGGAATATAGAGGATGGCCCTGGTCTCCCTGTGGGACACCTGGCTGGTTTGCTGAAGGCACTTCTCTGTTCCCCTCGGGCTCCGCTGGGCCACAGGCTGCCAACTGGATCCCTGGGGATATCCTGGGTCAGCTGCTGGGGACCACACTGGCCTGTGGGATTATCATGCTCCTTCTCCTTGGCCTGCGCACCCACCAGCCTCTTTTTGAGCCGAGGCACCTCCATGAAGGCGCTCTGCCCCTGTTCCCAGCATACCTTCTGCGACGTTGGCCTTCCCAGTCTGAGTCTGCCTGGGGTGGCTGATGGCACCAGCTCAGCACAGGCCTCATGCTGACCCCCACTGCCTGGGGCAGCCTCAGAGTCCAGGTGGTTGGTTTTCTCCAGCAGCACTGGCTTGCAATCCTTGCCCTGGTCGGCTTCACTAAGCCACCCTCTGTTTTCAGCTGAAGAGCTCCACACAGCACCCTTCCCCGCAGCCATGCTCACCAGCAGGGTGTGAGCCGGCTGACGAAGGTGGAGGCCGCAACAGCTGTCAGTCTTCAGGGGTGCTGGTGTTCTGGAGGGCTTGGCCCAGGGAGGAGCCCTGAGACTGGAGAGCTCCCCTTGGCTACGCCAGCCACGCTTGGACCACAGGACTCTGCACAGAGAGGAAGCGACAGCAGTGAGCCATGCCCGCTTCACCTTTGTCGTGCGCACCCAAAGAAGCCTGATTGCTGCTGATGCAGCCGCTCACCCTGACTCAGAGCACTGTGCCGCCTGCTTTCCCCTCCAGGGCTCCCTCAGGGGGGAAGGACCCCACCACCGGCCCTGCCCCCCAGGGACCGGGCTCAGCACTGCCCCGCACCTGCCAGCATCCAGGCAGCCGCTGCTGTGTTCGCACAGAGCACAAGGTGTCAACCACCGGGCAGTTCTGACCCAGCTGACAAATCTAACGTATTTACACCCTGATTTATGAAAAGCTTTCAATTTTTTAGAGCAGTCTTGCTGCTCAGTGTGTCCATTTTCCTTCCACACCATCAGACGTGGCAGGACACTGAGCACCTGGGAATGGAGCTCCTGCAGCACACGTGGCCAGAGGGTAAAGGCTGAACAATAAAATGCCCAGTCATGCCGGTGTGGGTTTGGGCCCTGATCCCACTCTTGGGGGACAGCCACCTCTTCTCCCCCTGGCTCTGGTCCTGGAGCAAGCGTGGGTCTACCCCGTATCCACTCGCCAGAGTGCCCACACTTGGTTCTCCTCAGACATTAATCCATTTCCTTCTCCTCTACTCACCTTTCAGCTGTCCTCTTGGGCAAGTCTGCTGGGCCTACTCAGGCAGACCAGCCTCCACTTTGCCCTGGAGGTGCTAAGGCTTGGAGGAAAGTCATTCATGGCCATGAGGACGAGAGAGGACCATCAGCCCTGCTGGGGAGGCTTTCCTCCCTGTCCTTCCCTAATCAACTCCACAGCCAGTTCTTGAAGCTAGAACACCCTTCTTCAAGCATCCCCCCCACTGGTGAGCAGCACTGGCTGAACTAGACTCACATGCACACACACACACACACACACACACACTCAAAGACACATACACTCAGAAAAACAAACACATATATGCACATACATACACTCACCTGTACACACTCAGACATACACATACACTCACACACACACACACACACATACACTTGTGCTTATATCGTCATACACACACACACACACACACACACACACACACACACATACACACATTCCCCCCAATCCATCTCTCTTTCTCCCCCCAGATATGCCTCGGACAGCCCTCCAGGTGACAATTTAGAATGACATGATATCTTTCCCAAGCCTGGACAGGCACCCATGCTACTGTCCTCCCATGTCCACCCATGCTACAGCGGGCTGGGCTGCACCCCGCACCCCTCTGCATACAGGCCCACTGGGCTGCCTTCTCAGCTTGGGCAACCTCAGCCAACCGCAGCCGCGTAGACCCAATCATCAGAAATGCCCAGAGTGCCCTGAGCCACAGACGTGACAACTCTGCTTTCAGCATTCAGATTCGAAACATGGGATCTTACTGTGGAATGAAATATTTACTGCCAGAGATGCTTCATCACGTAAACATAGCAGTGACTGTTTGTTGAGTATGTAGGTGAACACATGCCAGAGACACCAGAGGCTTCATACGCCTTATTGCATGGCATTTTCACCGTAACCACATGAGGGAAGCTGCATGGTTCAACCCAAGTGCATTCATCTCCAACCTGCCAAATGCCACATTGCTGAGTGCAGTGCTGCCTTCCAACTTCCTGAGATCACTGTGGGTCTGAATTCTGTCAATCACTGTATTAGATATCCATCTAATTTCATGCTCCATCAATTTTATTATCCAAATCTTAATAATAATAATGGGACCAATAGGAGGAGGAGAAAGAAAAGAAGATAATATAAAATAATAATAATAATGACAATATTGAGGAGCAGAAGAAGAAGAAAAGGAGGAGACAAGGGTACTGAACTGGCTGGGGACCTTTGGCATGACCAAGCTCCCTGAGGGTCACCTCTCTCTCATGCATCAGCTTTGCTGGGCTAAGGTTACTCAGCTAAGTACAAACCACGTCCTACAACACTGGCTGAGGCTCCATCTGACCAGTCCACTCTGTGACATTGCCAGATAGAAGCTTCTCAAAGAGGAAAATGATGTGTGTCTGACGTGGCCTGTCCCCAGTGAGCCTGTGCCAGCTCCTGATGCTCATCTCTTCCTGTCAAATGGCTCACAGGCCCTTGCCCAGGGTCAATATCGAACCCTGGGTCTCATCCAGCTCCAGGATTCACGCACCTCTCCTGTGATCCACCTCCCAGATGACCTGTACAGAGGCATGATGTCATCTCTGGGGTCACATCATGCCCTGACTGTGAGTTCTGGGTCAGAAGATCACATGCACAGTGGCTCGTGCTGCCTTGCTGCTTCTTCCTTCTTCCTATGTGGACCTTCCAATGCCCTTTGCAACTGGAGGATGGTTCTCTGCCAGACGTTCAAGTGAATCTATGCAGCCCTTGTTCTCCCTGCTCCCATGCAATAGTAAGGGACCCTTTGCTGTCCCTCCACTCTCCTCAATAGCCTCAGTTCATTCTGTGCTCTCACCCCCTGACACGATCTGCTCGTCCTCATCAGTCTGTTGTGTGTGTCTTGAGAAGGGTTCTCTTGTCTTCCTTGGATTTTTTTCAGTCTGAGCTTAGCAAGAAACCCCCTGAGCCACACTGACATCGTTCAGTACCCCACCATGGTCTTCCTATTGAAAGGACCTCATTTTGATCCCAGACTCTCCAACATTTCTGAGCCCTTAGATCATGGGTTTATAAGTGATCTTCTTTGAAACCTTCTGAATCTGAGCTCCCCAAATTGACATGGTGTCTGACTATATCCATCCTTCCCTACCATACAGGATACTTCTCTCTCAGGCTTCAACCTTCCTGGGCCACCAGTGAGGATTCCACTGATGAACACAAGAAGGGCTACATTCTTGGGAGATGAAGCTTCACCCACTTCACAGTGTTACAAGCACATGTGTCCTTGTTTATTACCCATTTCCAGGGCACCGAGTGCAGACTCTGATCATTCTTTCACCTGGTCACATTCCGTTCATGCTATGCCCAGGCCATCCCATGATCATCAAGCCACATATCACACAGAGGATAAATGCATGGGCTCTCACATCAGATGCTGCGACCAAACTCAACTCTGCTCTTACCAACCCGGTGACCACAGGCAAGGTGTTGATCCTCTCTCTGCCTATCTTCTCAACTAAAAAAGGCACTTTTTAAAAAAGGATCACCTTGGGGCCTACTTCATCAGGTGGTTGGTAAATATTAGATCGATTAAGGTATCGGAAGTGCTAAAGAGTCTGGTTCAATAAATGTTAGGTAGCATTAATTTATTCATTATTATCACACTAGTGCAAAGGGTAAGAGTCAAGTTCCTGGCTGCCTTTCCTCTCCTCATGTGCTCCCAGGAGCCAGTGCACAGTAGTGACCAGTGCACAGTGAACCAGTGCACAATGAGTGACCAAATGGCCTGCCTGTTTTCCTCCTTCCCCCTTCTTTCATGTAAGAAAGAACTTTTAGCAAACAACTGGATGACCTCCTTTTCCTGAGGTATCTGGAGGTACTCTCCAACTTCGGTCAGCTGACTGTCTTCAAGCCTTTCCAAGCTGCATCTCACTTAAAAACTGGATCTTATTCAGTGATACCATTTACACCACCAACTATGTCTTCCTCTGCCTGCCTTCCTCTTTAGCTAAAACAAACAAGAGCAGATAATATCTCCTGTGCTCTAATCCTTTGGTTTCCCTAGACCTTGGAGATGCTTCTCAGACCATTCTGGAAGGTGCCAGAGAATAATTATCTATCCACCTCTTCTACATATGGATTGTGACGTCCTGGGTTTTCCTGAACAGGAAATACACATGCATACTCCTAGCTCTGGAACCCTGAGAAAATTAAAAACTGGGGAGCTATCCAGGCTTTCCTGGAGGCTGGCTGACGATGCCACAGAGCTGGGAGAGAAGAGATCTTTCCAGCCAATCCCTACAGGCTCTACGTCCAGCTCTGCCTATACCCCTTCAGCAACAATGCCTGCTGTGTTCCAGCAAAACCAAATGCAGAATTCCCAGAATGTAGCCAGTCACTAGGCCCATAATATGTTCAACTGGAGTCCTAACACAGCTTGGCCATGTAGACCAATGCCAATGACAACCTTTTGTTGTCATAGACTTTGGAGAAAGTCTATGGCTTGTATATCAAACTGTTCATCCAGACTTTACCTGATGCCAATAATAGCATCATCATCTACTAGAAAGGAGAGATACAGTCTACCAAAAGAAGGAAATGAAATTCAAAAGCATTGCAGCTCAACACAAAACCTTGGGAAAAAATCTTTTTATTGTAATTATCTCTTTTTTTAAAAAATGAATGTTTAAAACAAGTAAATAAAACTTTATTTTTTTATTATGTTATGTTAGTCATCATACAGTATTACCTATTTTAAAGAAAAGTTGTCACTCCCTGGGTTTCTGAAAAATAAATCTGCTAAGCAAAGCAGACATGATGGATTTAAATCATTTGCAAAAGCATCCCTTCCATCCCACCTCTCCAGAGTTCTGATACATTGGAAGTCCACAGTACAATGACTTAAAAGTCAATTTGACTCTTCAGCGCAGAAAACAACCCCCTGAATCAAAGTTCCATGCATATACTTAAGAATTTGTCCAATGTTCTTTGATTTAAAATGAAAAAATTCTTTCAATAAATACACTGCAATCCTCTTCCATCATGCTTCATTTTTGTTTGTGTGATTTATGTAAGGTCACATTTCCTTTCCCATAACAACTGAAAAGTCAAAGAAACTGAAATATCATTAAAATCATAATAAACCAAAAGGTAAAATTATTTTTAAAAAACCTGTGTTAGGTGGTAATTAATAGCTTTAAAAACAAACAAGCATATATATATATATATATATATATATAGTGCATGTGTGTGTTTGAACATACAGCTATATGTCGTAAAAATAACATAAAACAATGAAATCACATCTCTCCGACAAAATCACATTTTTAACAAGAAGAAAAACATTGCTTTAATATAAAATACTTCTACTTTATTCTCCCCAAATGAATCAGGTTTGTTTTTCTAGATTTCTTCACTTAGTATATGCCTAAGACAATCTTTGATATTAAGATGAGGATATTTTCAACTGTGGTCCTACCTAATGTACACAAAAACATTAATCTTAAATGCCACAATAATTGCTATAAAATGCCTGTCTGACTCACCATAATTATGGAACTTAAATTCTGCATATCAGCAGCACTGACAATTATCTATTTTAGAAACATACAGTTAATTTCATATTTTAACTCTCAATGGTTTCACATGAAAAGCCCTGTCATCTCTATTGTCTTCCCACAAGTAAGCTCTGAATTCCACCCATTCCCTCCCTATCAACCTGGCCTTACACAATTTCCAAGGAAGGATGGTGTGGGCCCCAATGTCCCCTCAATGTTTCTGCATGATTTAGCTTCCTGGTATGCTGTCTGTGCCTATTACTACAGGCAAATGTCAAGAAAACGATTCATTCAATGCCTTGTCTCTAAAACCAACTATTTTCTTCCAGCTCACCCTAAACCTCAGATATTTATAACTAGATCATTTATGTATTTTTCCCAAAACAGGCGCTGAATGCCCAAATCTTTGGATAGAGTCTGTTGGAGAAAGGATCTGGAACAGAGGCACCATTATTACCCTAGTGCCCAGCGCAAGCTCCAACTGAGTATAACAGAGCAACCCAGGATGAGAGGATGGGTGGATGGATAAATGGATGAATGTAAAGAACTGCAGCCTCAAAAGTCATCCTAGGAGAAAAAAAAAAAAAAAAAATCAAAAGGCAAAATTCCTGGGGCGGTGGTGGGGGGGCGGGTGGCGAAGGGAAAGACCAAGAGAGAGAAATTAAAAGAGAAGGGGTAGGACAGGGAAAGTAGGTAATGAAGAAGAGAAAGACAAGAAAAAGTGAGATAGACGACGGAGAAAAACAGGAAGAGACAAGGAGACAAAAGACAGAGGCAGAAGGCAGGGACTGGGGGGCACGGGGAGAAAAAAGGGGGGGCGCGGTGAAGGGCGCTGGCGCCGAGGGGAAGAAAGAACCGGGCAGTCGAGGGCAGAACTGCTCACTATGCCCTGGGGAAAGGCCAGCAGAAGTGGGATGAAACGCACCCCCCACGTCCACTCGCCGCCCGTCCCGGGGGCAGGACTGCGCGTCTCACCTCGGCTCTTCCGCGGCGCTGGGCGCTGGAGAGGCGCTGGCAGCCGCGACCGCTTCCAGGTCAGGCAGCACCACACGCGAGTGGGAACCTGGCGCGCGAACCCCGGGGGCCGGCCGGACCCCGCCCTCCCGGACTGCTCCCGCCTCCGGGGCGGGGCCTCGGGCAGCCCACCCCCACGGCCCCTTCCGGGAGGGGCCTGCGAGTCGACGCAACCCACTCAGAGGGGAGCAGCTTGCAGGCCTCCTGCGCTCTGCACGGCAAACCTCGATCCGCCTCCAGGGATCTCGGCGTCCGCCCACGCCTCGCAGCAGCGGGCCTGAGGGGGAGCGTCCCGATGCGGGCCACCGCACCGAGTGCCTTGGGAGGTGGCGCCTAGGCCACGGCGGAGCCGCCCCTGCCGCTGCTCACCCGCCCTAGACGCCGCGACTTCTCCGTGGGGCCCGGGGTCCCAGGCTGCGGCCCGGGGGGGTTAGTGCGGGCTCCCCGCCACCCCCACTCCCGGCGTCCGGGCAATTCTTCCTCCTGCCCGCTGAGCCGCGGAGCCCACTGCATCTCTGCATCGCCGCGAGAATCTCCCAAATTTCGGTGGAACTGTCCCTCTGCTTCGGGGACTCCTCAGCGGGGAGATGGCAGCACTGGGCCAGACCACGGTGAGTTCTGCGACCTCACAGAAAGCAAAGGTGTCAGGGAACTTAAGTACCCACGGAGGTGGGACGGACCGTTGGGCGGCGGAAGGGAAGGGCTTCTGAGGGGGGACATTCATGACAGGACTCAAATGAGCTCGTAGTGACAGGTGAGAAGAGATGGGAGAAGTGTGTCAGGTCACCAGAATAGTTGCAATGGCAGCCAGACGTGAGGGTCCCATTGTTGGAGCGCAGAGGGAGTGCAGAGCAGATTAGACTGAGGAAAGGAGATCCTTGACGGACTGGAAGAGAAAACAGCCCTGAGTCCCTGCTCCTTCCTTCCTTCAGTCACTCAGTCAGCGTTCTGGATGCCCGTGGAGGGCAGGGGATGCAGGGACAGAAGGGGACAGGTTCAGTGCTTTTCCCCAGGTTTTGAAGCATCTATTACACGAATAAGATTGTCAAAAAAGAAAAAAATGTTTTACGGTAAATCTTGGGGGGGAAGGGAAGCTGAATCAGGACATACATTAGAAGATCCACAAAGCAAAATTTTCTTTTGGTGAATCTGGAAATGAGACATCAAATCCCTAATGTGAGTATTTATATAGCTTTAGTGAAAGAGAAGCTTAGAGGAAAATTTGTGGCCAAAGATGGTTATGTTATGGGGAAAAAATGGTGAAAAATAAATGAGTTGATAATTAACCTAAAAGTATTTGAAAAAGAATGCTAAAATGAGACCCAAAGAAAATGAAAGGGAGAATATTTTAGAGAAAAAATAAACTAAAACAAAGCCAAAAGTTACTTGAAAAGATTATTACTATAGATAATATTCTAATGAAATTGATTGTAAAATAAGACAGTGCCTCTCAATGATGATGATGATGATGATTATAACCTCCCCCAGGAGCTTTTTAAATTTTTTTTTTCCTTATAGACCCCCATGAAATCTTAGTACCAAGAATTTACTGTATATTTCTTTATGTACTGTGCTTTGTAATTAAAAACCATAAGAAATATTTTCACCCTCTTGGGGAAATATGCTCCTTGTTGTGAATGCATAGGCTAAGGAAAGATACGAGTAATATTAGCAATTAAAAAGATATACTACAGATAGAGCTGAAATAGAAAACTCAAACATATTCTGAACAACTTTATGCCAATATATGGAAACAAATGTCCAAATTCCTAGGGAAAAAAAGGTACCTAAATGACTGATAAAAGAAATACAAGCACAAAATAAGCCAGTGTGTTCGTCTGCTCAGACTGCCATAACAAAGTACCACAAAAAGAGTTCCTCCTCTTATGAAACCAGACCTATAGGATGAGAGCCAATTTCTAATGACCTCCTTTAACCTGATTCACCTCTTCATAGTATAGAGTATACTATGTGACTGTAATGTGACATTATATATTAGATATATAATTAAATATTAGTCACATTAAATATTAGAGCTTCATAATATGAATTGAGGTTGGGGAACACAAATCAAGAATATATGATATATATAATATATAATAATATATAATGTCCAGGAAACATTAAATAAATGATACCAGTAGTTTAAAAAATTCTCACAAAGAAAGCACCAGACACAGATGATATTATACCAAATATACATGGAGCAGATTGTTAGGATCACATTGAAAGTATTTCCAAGATCTTGAAAAGAAAGGTAAAAACACAATAAGCACATTTTCTGAGGCTATTATTACCTAACAAACGAGTTAGGACAGCACAAAAATGGGAAATTACAGATCAGCCTCTGATTACATAGATTAAAAAAAATTCTAAACTAATATTAAACTCAATCAAGCAGTATTTACAGAAATCATGGCCAACTTGGGTTTATTTGTAAAATATTAAAATTGGTTTTATACACATTAATGTAGTTAATCATATTAATAAATTACTGGAAAAATTAAATTCATCACAAACGGTCAGAAAAAGAACTTAGATAACTCATTAATGATTTGTAGCAGACTAAGAAGAGTAGTGAAACTGCCTAATTTGTTAGAAGATGTCCACCAAAAGAAGTATTCTTTCTAAAATCAAGAATGCCTCTATCACATCTTTCAGTCAACATGTCATTGGAGAACTAGTCAGCACCATGTTTTTTGTTTTTTATAGAAACCCAAATGGCTCTACAGATATATTTTAGAATACAAGAGTTTAGCAAGTTAGATGAATAATCAATAAGTTAATAAATGTGTCCACAACACCAATTAACAGTTTAAAAACTATTTTTTAAAATGCCATTTATAATAGCATCTATATGTATATGTATGTAAATATATGTGTATATATGTATGCATGTACATAAGCAGACATATATTGGTATATATACAGTATAGAAAAGGCATGTGGCTAAATAGTTTAAGATCTTTATAGGGAAGTTTATATGAAAGCATTAAAAAGGACCAAACAAACAGAGCTATTGCCTTGTTCACAAATAAGTGAGGCTAGATGACAATTTCAAATCCTTTCAAAGGTATCTATATATTTAATGTTATTGTAATCAAATATTAAGAGGGTTTGGGGGAGTGGAGTATTGATGATCTGATTCTAAGATTTACATGAAAGAACAAGTGGCTATAAGAAAAATAAGGTAGATGATTTATATTGCCCCTGCTAGGACTTGCTGTAGACCTCTGTATGCTAGATTAGTAACCGATGCCCTATGTGTATCATATTTGGCCAGGCTGTCTTCTGATAACAACCCCCCAATCTGATCATCTTAAAGGCACAAATATTTTTTACCCATATTTCTCACTCTCCCACATAGACACAACCACCTCAGATTCCCAGGAGGGCACTGCCATTGGGATTGCTGTTGGGTCCACCTGAATCATATCTAGATTCTTAAAGTGTCTGTCCAGAAGTGGCACATGTACTTCTGTTAACATTTCACTGGTGGAATCAAGTCCAAGTCTGTCCTGAATGTGGTAGGGAAGCACAGTCCTTCTCTATGAGAGGAAGGGACAGCAAGGAAAAATAATACAAACATCCACACTATAATAATTGAGATAGTGTGGTATTCACACTATCAATATAAACCAGTAGATGGATGCACAGAATGGATAAGAGAGCACAGATCCACATCCATACCTGCATGGGACTTACAACACATCAGAGGTGACATGCAAATCATTCAGAAGAAAATAGAACAGTCAACAAATCGAAAAGGATGGTATTGAGACATACATATGAGAAAACATGAAGTTAGATCCCTGGCACAAATCACACTTAACTAATTAATTACTGTTGGATTTAAAACCTTCAGTGTGAAGTAAAATCTTTAAAACTTTTAAGATAAAGTGTGTCTCACTTTAACAGAAAAAAAATCACTTAATTACAATACAAAATCCTGAAAATCTTAAAAGTGAAAAATAAGCTACAGGCCAAAAGAAAATACCTGCAACAACTGATAAAGGATTTGTATCCAAAATGTATAAGGAATCAGTATAAAAAGTATGAATACCTGAATCAGAGAAGGTACAGTAAGAACAAGCATTTCATAAACAAAGAAAAATGAATGACCCAAAATCTCTTGAGCAGAAAAACAGTTCCATCAGGAATTATGGAAATGCAAATTAAGACCACAGTGAGATGTCTAATCAATAGATAAGCATGAAAAATTGTGACAATACCAAGTGCCATGAAGGATGTGAAACAAAGCTACTACGCTAATGACAGATGCATACCAATCTTATCAATTCCAGAATACCATTTAAGATATTACCAAAGGCAAGGGAAGCAAGGGCAAAAATGAACTATTGGGACTTCATCAAGATCAAAAGCTTTTGCACAGCAAAGGAAACAGTCAACAAAACCAAAAGACAAATGCACAGTGGGAGAAGATATCCGCAAAGGATGTATCAGATAAAGGGCTAGTATCCAAAATCTGTAAAGAACTTATCAAACTTAACACCCAAAGAACAAATACTCCAATCAAGAAATGAGCAGAGGGGGCACCTGGGTGGCTCAGTGGGTTAAGCCTCTGCCTTCAGCTCAGGTCCTGATCCCAGGGTCCTGGGATCAAGCCCCGCATCGGGCTCTCTGCTCAGCAGGGAGC
>NW_019154096.1:38886783-38905555 GCF_002288905.1 Enhydra lutris kenyoni | reverse complement strand
CTGTTTCCTTTGCTGTGCAAAAGGAAACAGTCAACAAAACCAAAAGACAAATGCACAGTGGGAGAAGATATCCGCAAAGGATGTATCAGATAAAGGGCTAGTATCCAAAATCTGTAAAGAACTTATCAAACTTAACACCCAAAGAACAAATACTCCAATCAAGAAATGAGCAGAGGGGGCACCTGGGTGGCTCAGTGGGTTAAGCCTCTGCCTTCAGCTCAGGTCCTGATCCCAGGGTCCTGGGATCAAGCCCCGCATCGGGCTCTCTGCTCAGCAGGGAGCCTGCTTCCTCCTTCTCTCTCTGCCTGCCTCTCTGCCTACTTGTGATCTCTGTCTGTCAAATAAATAAATAAATAATCTTAAAAAAAAAAAAAAAGAAATGAGCAGAGGACATGAACAGACATTTCTGCAAAGAAGACATCCAGATGGCCAACAGACACATCAAAAAATGCTCAACATCGCTCGTCATCAGGGAAATACAAGTCAAAACCACAATGAGATACCACCTCACACCAGTCAGAATGGCTAAAATTAACAAGTCAGGAAAGGACAGATGTTGGAGAGGATGTAGAGAAAGGGGAACCCTCCTACACTGTTGGTGGGAATTGAAGCTGGTGCAGCCACTCTGGAAAACAGCATGGAGTTTCCTCAAAAAGTTG
Source organism: Enhydra lutris kenyoni (assembly GCF_002288905.1). NCBI lineage: Eukaryota > Metazoa > Chordata > Mammalia > Carnivora > Mustelidae > Enhydra > Enhydra lutris. The sequence continues at coordinate 38,904,896 of NW_019154096.1, read as the reverse complement.
AAAATAGAGCTACCCTATGACCCAGCAATTGCACTACTGGGTATTTACCCTAAAGATACAAACATAGTGATCCGAGGGGGCACGTACACCCGAATGTTTATAGAAGCAATGTCCAAAATAGCCAAAGTATGGAAAGAACCTAGATGTCCGTTAACAGATGAATGGATAAAGAAGATGTGGTGTATATATATACAATGGAATACTATGCAGCCATCAAAAGAAATGAAATCTTGCCATTTACAACTGTGTGGATGGAATTTGAGAGTATTATGCTGAGTGAAATAAGTCAATCAGAGAAAGACAATTATCATATGATCTCCATGATATGAGGAATTCGAGAGGCAGAGTGGGGTGTTTGGAGGGTAGAGAAGGGAAAAATAAAACAAGATGGGATCAGGTGGGAGACAAACCATAAGAGACTCTTTATCTCACAAAACAAACTGAGGGTTGCTGGGGGTGGTGGGGTATGGTGAGGGTGGTGGGGTTATGGACATTGGGGAGGATATGTGATATGGTGAGTGCTGTGAAGTGTGTAAGCCTGACAATTCAGACCTGTAACCCCTGGGGCAAATAATACATTATATGTTAATAAAAATAATTAATAAAAAAAGATGTTCCATGGTTTTAAATACCACTCCAAAAAAGAAAACAAAACTGCCTTTTTATCACTTGTAATTTTTATATAATAAACATTGGAAGATCTATTTTAAACTTAGAAGGATATTTAGTATATATCACTCTTGTTTTGTGTATACAAAAAATGAAGAAAATAAAATCAGTTAATGAATTTCTAAATGCTTTTTACGTTGCATACTGACTTTTTGCAATCACTTTTACTCAGAGTTGTCCATGCCTGTGTTTTTTCCATGAAGCACAGGCAAGCCATCCCCTCTCAGCCTTCTCTGCATTTCTGATCCACAGAACCTGTGCACATAGGAAATGATTCTCTTGTATGTCACTACATTGGGGTGGTTTGTTACACAGCAGTACCTAACTGGAGTGGCCCTCATTTACAAAGGACTTTGGAATGCTTGCACAAACCTTCTTGACCTTCTAGATCCTTCCATGTCCATGGGTGTTCACACCAATGACTATTACTGTACTCTAGTCTCCTGGTTCCTGGACCTTCTCACCCACAGGGATGTCCTCATCTAAACCACCTCAGCTGCCTGCTTTGAGTTATAAAAAGGCAGGGTCTTGAGGATTTGAATGGCCATCTGGAGGGTTTGGGATAAGGGACAAATGGCAGCCTCATCTTATCCCCCATTCAAAGATCCCATGACTCCCACCTGGGGTTGTCAACAGGCAGGACACTGAGCAGAGCTGCAGGTCACAAAGTCACCATGCCAACCCTCCTGTCCATCATAAGGGACATCACAGGGAATTCTGCCTCTGTGGGGCAGGGGAAGGGCCACTAAGGCAGTGGGGCCATCTTCCCAGAGCCAGCCATTGGCCTCTTCTGCCCAAAGGGCAGGTACCAGGTGGAGGCTCTCAGAGCATCTTAGGGAAAGGGCTGGAGGGGACAAGGCCTCAGGGCACAAGGGTTGCGGGGAGACAGTGGATGAGGCAGAGGCCTGTGGTGGTTGGGCATGGCCAGCACTAATCCCACTCCTGCTCCAGGAGAGAGTGGGGCCTCAGGGACAGCTAAGAATATAGGGAGCAGCAGCATCTGCGTCCCAGGCCCTGCACTTTCCCTGTTCCTGCTCCTGCTGCTGCCACCTCCATTGCTGAGCACAGGGAGCTTCCTGCACCACCTCCCAGGCTGGAGAAACTCCCACCAGGGCACCAGGTATTACAGGAGCAAGACAGAGAAGGTGAAAACCTGCGAGGGTGCCTTTGATCTCTACTTTATCCTGGACACGTAAGCAGCCCTCCCACCCTGACCTGGGGTACCCCCAGGGCACTTCTGACCCCATGGTCACTGCTGGCATGAAGGGGTTCAAGGAGACCCCAGCCTCTGGGAAAGGGGAGGTGGTAAAATTCTTGACAGACCCAACATAAAACCCTCTTTGAGCGCCTTATTCCTGAGATAGAAGGAAAGCCCCAAGAATTTGTTCCCTGAGACTCTTCCTTTTAGAAAGGAAAAAAGGCCACCATAGAGTTTCTGGGTGGCTCTCAGTCCCTCCATCAGCATGGCCTAGTTCTGTAATGTGAATGCCCTTAAACAGTCGGAGGGGCAGGTGATTGCTAGAAGCTCCTCCTCAGCACTTGTTAGAAGCTGTCTATGGGTCTGGGTTTTTGTCTGTTCTGTTTTTTACCCAAATGAGTTCTGTTTTTATAGGACCACAGAGATTGACATGTTGCTTCCATTGGGCATTCTCATAGTATCACTGATTGGGAAGTTCTTTTCTTTCATGCTGCTAAGTGTTTTGCTTCTTTCTTTGACAACTTGGAGACCACTTTTCTGAAAGTGTGCACTTTCAGAATAGTTTGATCTGACCAGGTTTTGTCCTAGGAAGCTGTGCTATGCATTAGACACTTTGTGGCCCTTAAGAAGGAAAGAAGGTGGATCTTCATGCTTGAAGAGATTGCAAACATTACCTTGGTTCCATTTTCAACTTCTCTAGTAGGTTGAGAATGAACTTTACTAAATCCACAGTAACAGTAACATGACTGTCAATAAAGTGTTAAAGCACTTTTTTGATTTCCAGAGCCCATTTTACTGCACTTCTGTCATTCTCAAAGCCATCCTGGGGGGAAAAAAGCATCCTGGGATGTAGAGTAGGGAAAGCATTTGCATTTTTGATCTCCTAGAAAGGTGGGAGGCATCTAGAGGTTTCATGAAGTAGCTTCCTGCATGCCCTGATTGCAGCATCTTAGGCTGTACTGCCTCTGATTCCTTCTATTCTCCATGGAGGCTACTGACTGGGGAGATGTATGCCCAGTCCACCAGCATTTAAGGAAAGCCAGCAGAGCTGGAAGCTACTGTGCCCACTGAATAAGTCCCTTCACACTGTCCCATGGAGGGACTTCTGAGTTGTCCTGAGCAGACTGTGCCTCACTGGTACCTGGCATAGCCCAGAGGGATGGTGGTTTCTCACTTGGGCATTGGGGTTGGGGTATGGATGGGAATTGTGAGGAAATGAAGTTTCCCTTTCTGTCAGTTTTTGCAGAGAATGGCATTGAGTCCAAAGGGCCCCCTCTGGTAACATCCTGTTACAGTGCCCCAGTCCATACCTCTCTTTCTGCTACTATGCCCAATATAGGCACAGTCCAACCCTGCAATGGATATGAAGGGCTCTTGGCACAGGTAGAATATAAAACTATTAATTGAACACATGCCAGGCAATGTGTTGACCACTTTAAGCCTCCTCCTGCTTGGAGGAGCAAGAGCTATTTTTCTATTTGGGGTAATGCAACAGATTCTGGAGAGTCAAGTGATTTTCTCAATGTCATTTAAACTAGTTTGCTGCACAACATTAAACAATAGGGGTTGGTCTCTTCTCCTCTCTCCCAAAGAAAGTGTGAGGTGGGGGAATGAGAAGGCATTCTAAAGAGGTGGTCAGGAAAGGCAGGGCTGATAGGACTATGAGGAGGTTTGGGGTGGGGACCATGTTTTTGAGCAGAGGAGGTATGTGATTGGAACCTGTTCTAAAAGGATCATAGTTCGTGGACACAAAGACAGAGAGCAGTGAGGAGCTGGTGCAGAGATCCACAGATGACCTGATAATGGTATATACCAATAAGGTAGGGGTGGTAATGATAAGTGGCCAGATTCTACATTTAATTTGAAACTAGAGGTCATAGGAATCCAGACAGATTGGATGGGGGAGACAAAGTATGGCCCTAGACTGGGGGTAAGAGTAAGGTAGGAAAATAGCTTCATCACTGAATCTTCACAACTATAGATAAATGTTATTATCCCTATTTTATTGATGAGGGAGGGAGGCTTCTCAGGGCAGGGAATTAGGCCCTTAGGTTTGGCATTGCCTGATTCAAATCCCTCAGAGAGAAAGACATGGAACCAGAATTGACACTCTGAAATGTCTGATTCCAAACCCCATTTCAAAGACTTCAAGGCTGGGTAAATTTCTGAGAATACCTGGCTCATCTTAAATATAAAAGGAATCTGTCACCTGTAGGAAGGTCTTGAAGGTTTGCTTCCAGTTTATTCATTGGATTCCTTATTCATTTGGTCATTCATTAGACTGAATAGGGTGAAAATGAGTGACTGTTCCAGTGTGTCTGCCTTATTGGTATGTGAAAGCCAGGGAGCTCCAGGCAGAGGGAGTGGCCTTTGCAAAGACCTGAGCATTGAGGCTCTCAGGGGATCCCAGAGGATCCAAGTGTAAGGAGAAAGAGGGGGAAGGAAGAAGACAGGCTGATAGGGGTGGGAGTGGTACTTAACCTTAAGGTGAAGGAGGAGGTGTGTACTTCACCTTAAGTTCAGACCTGTAGGAGTTGTGTACTTCACCTTAAGGGTAACTGGGAGTCCATAGATGGAGGGCTCTTATCAGACGAGATATGGATCAGATCTATGTTTTTGTTAGAGCCATTTGGTTTCCTTGGGGAGCATGGGTAAGAAAGAGTGAAGGATGGAAGCAACAGCTGTAGTGAAAAGGGGGACGGTCTTGGGAGTTCCCAGGAGGCCTGAAAGGCTAGGGAAAAACAGGTAGGATCCCAGGGCAGATGTGTCCCATGAAAGGAGAATGGATGGACTGACCCCAAGGCAGCTTCTGCCTGTGTGGTATGGATGTGGAAAGAGAAGCTGATATAGAGGGGAGAAGCAGAGTTTCAAGATCCATTCATTCTAAGGACATTGGAATTCTAGACATTGTCACTGTGGGTGCATTGGGGATGGGAGAGGAGCTCACAGCCACCTTCCCTGGTGTTAAAAGGTAAACTGAGGCACTTTATCATTTTAAGGATTTGAGTGTGCATAGATTTGAATCAGGAAGCTCAAAAGCCCAGTTGTTAGGGACACTCCACTGATAGGAGTTTCGTATAGAGAAGATGTGGAAGAAAATCAAAGAAATTATTCGAATAATTATAGTTTAAGCAGTTGCCTTATTTGGGAAAGCCAATTTCGCTACTTGTGTTTGGTGTGCATATGTATGCTTTCAAGGCATTAGAGCCACCTCAGTACAATGGCTCTTTGTGTTAACACTTTAATAATTCCCCCCTTTTGGTCATCCTCTCATACAGGAGAGACTGATCAACAATTCAGTATGATGAGCACTGGGTGTTATATTCAACTAATGAATCATTGAACATTATGTCAAAGACAAACGATGAGCTTACCTCGGCTAATTGAATTTAAATTTAAAAAATTGATATTAGTGCCACTCTTAGTTACCATTAGGGTTAAATTGTTCTTGTCTTGTCATGAAGCTTGAGGTAATGATGTCAGATACATTGGAAGAATTGTTTTTGCTATTTATCTGTTCATCGTTTTTGTTTCTCCCAAGTGCACTGAGACAATCTGATGTACTGATGATGGTTGCAGATATATATTTAAGACCCTTGAGAGAATATAGCACACCAGGGAGACTACCACGCTGACTATCAGGAGGACACTAGTAAGAAACTGAAGAATGTTCCTTAGCCAGCGCATACATGAACAAAACCAGTTGGTATCAAATAAATCAAAGAATATACCAGAAGAGACATTCACCTGTTTAGTTAAGTGGCTTGTTTATTAATTTCTCATATTTTAATGTGTATAATATCAGTGTTGAAATAATTACAGCAGGAAGTAATTGCTATCTCAGAGACTCCTCATTGTTAGCCTGAGTCTTGTATCTAAAACAACCTTAACAGCTTGAAATAATCCTTAAAACAGGCACACTTTGAAATTTCCTCAAGAATTTTCAGTCTAGAAGTTGAGTTGGTAGTTTGTTTCCTCCCATTGAACCCATCCCTTAGTCTTGAGAATAGGTCAGTTCAGTTAAACAGTGATGTCTCATTTCAGGAGATGGTATTGTAGGTGCACTTCCAAAGTTTGACTTATACCATGTCAGCAATCAGGTATTTAATTCGAGGCATTTCAGTGAAAACAGTCAATGATTGAAGCAGACTCTGCATATGGTTCTGAATTCAGAGAGCAGCCAGATGAGAAGACTTCTAGACGTTGGGCTCCTAGATGTTGGTTCAAAGCATCTTCTGTAAATTGATTGTCTCTGGTGATGTTACTGGGTCCTCAAGTAAATGTTCTGAATGGCCCACACAGCAAGAGACACAAAAATTGTCTGTGCATGAGTCATTGTGTTGATTTCTATGAAGTTTCATATCAAGTTACCCAGCTCAGTTTGCAGGGCTTTGGGAAAAGGGCAGTTTTTGTTCTTGGTAATTCCTAATATAAAGGTGGAAGAAAATTGAAACCATTAGTTTGGAGAGTTGGAGACAGATATTGGAGAAAAACAATAATTTAGAATCCATTTCATTTTACAAGTAGATAACAACATTCAAAGTCAGTGAACAGGTCTAAAATCTGATACCCATCAAGGTGTGTTATAGTTTCTACTGAAAATACTTTTTATCTCTACAATTACTCCAATTTCTACCAGAAACTATCATTGTAAGACTAATCTGTTTGCAAAACATGTCTAATCCTATTAAACTGGGTATGGTTATTTTCGTAAGTAGAGCAAGAATAGTGATTTAGCATATAATCTCAAATACAATATTCCAGCTAAAGCTTTGGTGATAGCTAAGGGGATTTATTGTCTTTATAAAGTCCATGTTGTTTTCTTAAACCTTGTCATAACTTAGATTACATTTTTAAAAACTTTTTTAGGCTAAGAAATCAGACTAAGCAGTTGCCCAATTTTGTCCTGTAACAAGAACAAATTTTCATTGAACTTATGCAAATACCTATATTGTCATGTAAAATAAGAATACTCAAGAATTTCTAGATAATAGAGGGGTCAGATAGAAAAAGACAACTACAGTTGACCTTTGAACAACAGGGGTTTGAATTGTATAGGTCCATTTATACATAGATTTTTTAAATATAAATACTGGACATCAGTAGAAAAAGACATTACATTTCTCCTCATCTGCATCCAAAGTTAGCAAAGCTGGATCCTTAAATGACGCCCATTCCTTCCTCCCTCCCTCCCCTCCCTTTCTTCCTTGTTTTTGGTTTTGGTTTTCCTTTTTTTTTTTTTTTTTTTTTTTTTAGTTTAAATTCAGTTAGCCAACAGATAGCACATCATTAGTTTTTGACATAGTGTTCTATGATTCATTAGTTACATATAACACCCAGTGCTCATCACATCACATGCCCTCCTTTAGGAGCTCACAGAGTTCCAGTGGTGCAATCAGTTAGCGGGCAGTACTTATACCACTCCTTGCTCTCTACCCAGGAATATGGGAACCCTTCTTCCTTTTTTTTTTTAATTTATTTATTTGACAGAGAAAGAAGTCACAAGTAGGCAGAGCAGTAGGCAGAGAGAGAGAGGGAAAAGCAGGCTCCCTGCTGCGCAGAGAGCCCGATGCGGGGCTCGATCCCAGGACCCTGAGATCATGACCTGAGCCAAAGGCAGAGGCTTAACCCACTGAGCCACCCAGGCACCCCGGGAACCCTTCTTCCAAGCAAAGTCTGGGGGAAGACAGAGCACTTTTAATCATCTCTCTAGGTCACTTGCTCCACCTGACCCCTCTTATGTGGTTGTAATGCAGTTCCTACTTGCAAGAAATTATGACAAGCCTTAAGCCTCCAGTTCCCTGGTGGTATTAGTTACCCAGCCCAGAGAATTTTCAGCACCGTGAACAGCACCCTCTTGCTAGCTACTGCCTGCTATCCTGCACCTGGTGTTCTATTAGACCCCCATCCCAGTGGTCCTTATTCTGTAGTCCTTCGCCGACTCTGGCCAGTGACTGGACCCACCACTTTGGCAAGAATGCCTCCACAGAACTGGTTTCTTTATGCCTCTCAGTTAGGGACCTCCATGATCTAAGCTTCACATAAGAGGGCCAGGAACAGATCAGAACCCTGCTGCTTGCTGTTCCAGCCTTCCCTACAAATTTCCTCCACCTTCCCTTCACTTCTAGTCATTTGGCAACTTCTACCTTACTTTTAAATCACAGTGTGATTTAAAATACAGTTGAATTTTGAGGGGAGGTAAATTTATATGTGAATTTTCAACTCCGCAGGGGGTTGGCACTCCTAACACCCATGTTGTACAAAGGCCAACAGTATTCCATTTTTGTTGTAAAAAGTTTGCTTTAGCAAATTGCTATGTTATAGATAGGTTAAAAGAGAAGAGAAATGGTGCTTCTTAACTCTGGAAAACAAAATGTAGACAAAAGAGCAATTTTTCAAAGTCTTACAAAATTATAATCATCCTTATCAGTTCTTTCAGTCCTGTGTACTTAATTATTGTTAACAGTTTTATGAATCTATCATTCTCTCCATTAGAGTTAAAAAATTCTTGTAGTATAACCAGCTGAAGGTATGTTCTTAAAGTTATCAAAAACCTGTATTTGTGGGCGTCTGGGTGGCTCAGTGGGTTAAGCCTCTGCCTTCAGCTCGGGTCATGATCCCAGGGTCCTGGGATCGAGCCCTGCATCGGGCTCTCTGCTCAGCAGGGAGCCTGCTTCCCCCTCTGTCTCTGCCTGCTTCTCTGCCTACTTGTGATCTCTGTCTGTCAAATAAATAAATAAAATCTTAAAAAAAAAAACTCTATATTTGTCAGCCCCTTTCATGAATCTCTTTGAAGAGGAAGCACTTTTGCAAAAGCATTAGAGTAAAACAGTAACTGTAAATGTCAAAAGACTTAAAAGTAGCCAATTGGAAAGATTTCATGAGAGTCTGTTACAATGAAATTGACAAGAAAATTTTATTTTTTCTGACAGACATTTTAAGATAATAATTAGAATTATGACTGATAACATTATACCAACACGTATCAGATTTCTAGAAATTTCATACAATTTCTGGAACACATATCAGTAACATATATCCATACTAATATAACCTAAAGAAGGTGTAGCATCACTTATTATTTAATAATGCTTCCCATGTAATTTGACATGTTAAATTAACCTAATTAGTCTAACATGTATCTTTTATAAAGAGAGAAAAAAAAACCTTTTGAGATGTTCCAGGGACCTTCTTATATATATCAAAGTTGATTCAAGATCAAAAGGACTTCATTTAGAATTTCTATGGGAAGTTTATAAAAAATATCAAAAGGTGATCTGGGTTAGCTATTCAACAGAAGTGACAAAGATTTCTAAGGCAAACTAAAAAAGTTACATAGTTGTTAAAAAAAAAAGTTTAGCTCTTTTAATATAGAAGGCTCAGTACCCCAAGTAATCAAAGACCTGATAATGATAACATGAAATTAGAGCACAAGAAATTATTCTGGTAAAATGAAATATATTTGCTTTCAAAATAGATTACAGGGTAAATAACAACCTTTCTTAATCTCTTACTAAGAGCACACCAATAGTTTAAGAAAACTTTCTGTTCAACAAAAGAAAGAGAATTACATTTTAATTTTGCATAGGTATACCATTGACATTAAAGCTTATTTTTAAAATCCAACAATAAATTCATTCATTTTTCATCAGTTTTACTAGATAAGATTTTCTCTTGCTTTCTGCTTTCTACTTCCATTTGGTTTTTATCTTATATTCCTCATTTTTTTCCATTCTAAAATAACCATCCTCTTTAGAACAAATTTACTTTCTTTTCCCTTAACAAAAGTTCATTTTCATATCTCATACCTTTTCTTAACAAAAATACTTTCTGTTCTCCCAGTAGAGAGTCATTTGTCTTATGATTTGTAGTAGTTTTAATTGCACATATTGATTAAAATTATTAGCCCTTGGAAACTTTAGTTACTAGTGAAAACTGAAAGGTGAGCTATTATGTACTCTTCTCCCAGCATTCTGAAGATTGGCAAATTTATGAATACATTTCATAATTTCTGGAAGTATATTCTTCCTCACTGTAAACTTTTCAGTGTTGCATACAACATGTTTATTAAACCCAAATAGCTTTAGTTCCTCTGTAATAAAAGCCCAATGTAGATAAACTTATGTTGAGTAATTAATATTTCCATGTTTTATCTTACTTGGAAATTGACGTAGTCATTACTGGAGGAAAGAGGAAGGGCCTCCTTGTGGGTTTCTTGAATTCATATGACATAGGAAAGACATGAATTGTCGTAGATCCAGAAAAAGAGTCCAGACTAGGCATCCAACTCTTTCACCCTTTGTCATCAGCAGGATCTTGACCAAGACACTTAGTGAACCTCACATTTGTGAATCATAAGTTTGAATTAGTACAGAACTATAGCGTATGTATGTTGGACTGCAAAGATCTTTGAACCCTGGGCTGGTAGAGCACATTTAAGAACTTCTCATCTAGACAGAAGGGGATATCATAAGGCTCCACCCCCATTCAGCATCTTCACTATCCAGGAACTAAGGTGGGAGCTGATGAGTAAGAAATGGAAAATAGGGAGAGGAAGGATTTGTGGCTTTCCTTGCTGGTCAGCACATGATGGCAACAGAACATCAGTGTCCCAGGTCTGTTCCTATCTCTCCTCTTGCAGTGGTGTTGGAATAGGCCTTTCGTGTCCAGAGTGGCTCAGCTTTGAAGGATGGAGGAAAATAAAATTGTCTGAGTAGCACATCCTTCCTGGCCTGAGGTATAGTCCCCTATTGTGAATGTCTCTTCTTGCTCTGTGAGTGCTGGAAACCATGAAGGTGTGAGTAGAATTTGTGTGTGTCATGAGGGTTGGTTGGCAGGTCAGACTTAGGCTTACAAATGGATCCCCAATCTAAGGAGGTATGTAAGGGTAGCCTGATACCCAAGAATCCAGAATCCAGCAGAGGATTACAGGACTGGCTTGGGCCACCTTCTGAGGCTGGATCTGTTGGTTCAAAAAGGTATATAATAGAATGCGGTGCCAAAAGCCCTGCCTTGCACCCCACTATACAACTTTAAAGAGTAGATGAGGAGCATACAGCTGTTAATAGCTATTCCAAAGGAAAATGGGGAACCAAGAGAGCTAACATGTCAGAATCAGAATGTGTTTTCCAGCAAATGCATCCTCCTTCATTTCTTGTCCACCTACTATAACCACCTACCATAACCAAACCAACCATCCTGGTTTGCCACCCAAAGTCCTTCCTCCCTGGAACTCACTTGGTCCCAAGCATGTGCGTCTGGTTATTCAACCTTCCCACCATTCACACTGATGAAAATCACCACCAGGGTGACCTAAAGAGGTCACCAAGGGTGTGTGGCAGACTTCAGTTATGTGGGATAAGGAGGAGCTTGCTAAAGGAGCTATGGGAGGTATTGGGCAGAAACTTCCCACCCAATGTATATGCCTCTTCTGTCTGACTCAAGTCTTTGTTTTCAGGTCAGAGAGCGTGAACAACAATTGGAAGGACATTTACACATTTGTGGATAATGCAGTGAAGAAGTTTCCAAAGTAAGGCTCTCCATGCTGCAGGGTATTTTCCTCTGCCAGGAAGATACACAGCTGCTTAGATTCAGTGGACATGGGAGTCCCTCAGGCCAAAAGCACAGTGCTCACAGTGGTGTTCTGAAACAGGAAAGAGGGAAAGTCAAATTGTCCATTGCTTCTCAGCAGATTTTGCTGGCTCTTGCCTGAGAGGTGAAATTAAAGGGGACATAGTCTGCTTCTGAGAACCTTACCAGCTTGGAAAGGAAGTTAAAGCACACTGACCAGTAGCTCAGTAACTAAACACCTGGTTAAATGATACCAATAGCCAAGAGAAAGGGACAAAAGTCTTACATGGCAATATAAAGGTAAAAGCAAGAATTCCTAGAGGAAAAAGTCAAGGATAATTACCTAGAAGATGTGGAAATTTGAACTAGACCTTGAAGAATGGGGAAAGCCAAAGTAACAGGAACCATTAAGAAGATGTCTTGTGGAGGAAATGGTCTGTTTGGTGGTAGGATCGGTTTAGTCAGGAGAAGACTTGAAGATGAGGCTGGACCAGTCAACTTGGAGCCAAGAATATAGGGGCTCTTAATGCCAGGCCACAGGGCTTGAATTTCCTGCTGGAAATTCCTACTTCCTATAGAAAGTACAGGATTCTTGAGTAGGGGTCTCACATGATCAAGGATGTGCTTCATGAAAAGAAGTCTGTTACTAAGTGGATAAAATTAGTTGGAACACGAGCCAAGAGCAAATAAAGAGCTCAGCTAGGGACCTATTGTAACAATTTAGCTCAATGATACTGAGGGTCTACAGAGAAGAAGACAGTAGCCAGAGGATGGGAAGGAAGGGATGTATATAAATGGCTTCCAAGAAAGAGAATAATTTCTTTGGCAAGAGAAGGAGATGAAGAAGGAGTTAGGAGGGAAGGGAATGAAGGTCCAAAGAATGTTACAGTAGAAGAGAGGACAGGGGCGAGCCCTGCATGCAGGAATGTGAAGGTGTTTATCTCCTTGTGATATGTTGTGCATGTGCCTCTTTGTGTGTGTGTGTATGTGCATGTGCATGTGCATGTGTGTGTGGAATGCATTCTTTAAGAATGTAAGAAGGGAGCAGGATGCCATCTTGGCATTCTCTTCTGAGGAGGTGACACATCTTACCAGCCTCAAAGTTTTTCACTACATTTGTGGGAACTTCCAGTGTTTGGGAAATGGACCTGAAATCAGAAGAGTTATAGTGGGAACTGTAGAAACTGACATAGACTGCTTCTCACTGGCTGCAATGAAACTTTTTGGGGGGGGGGTGTTTTTTGGAGTTTTTTTTAGCTTTATTGGCATCATTTTGAGCCTGTGTTGATGGCTTCTCACAAGCACATGCTTCCTCCCTAGCTTGAAAACGCGGATGTCCTTCATTACCTACTCCACACAGGGCCACACTCTTATGGAGCTCACCTCAGACAGGTAAGCACTGATTGGATCCCCCATGGCAGACATGAAGAGCCAAGTCTTAGGGACTGCCAGGAAGCTGAAGTATTCCCTGAAGCCACATTGGAAAGGCAAATGGAGTGCAGGCTGCACTGGCTTGAGGTCCACTCATTGTGCACCCTGACTCCCAGATCTGGCTCCGTAGCCTTCTCTGAGCCCTGGCTTCCCTGACATTGGCAGATGATATGTTGCTAGACCATCTCCACCACTCTAAGCCCTGACCTAGAGCTGTCCTGAATGCTTCCCTCCATGCTATTTGATTTTTGAAGAATGCGCTATATGTGAGGACTCCTAGGATTGTATGGAGCAGATGTGCAGGTCCTTTATGAACAGTGACCTGTATTGTGTATCACTCTCTGCCCTGGTCCAGTGTGGGAGGAGGGGTGGATGGGAGACAGATCAGACACAGGAAGGAAGGGATGGGCAGCATCGAAGTACTGATGTTTTCAGTGGAGGGGTTTTGCTCCCTTGGTTGCTCTGAGACAAGAGAGCACATGAGTAGGGTTCTGAGCACAAGGCTGGGATAGGGCACTTGAGAAAGGCATGATGTGCCGCATCCTAGGTGGACCATGGTGGGCCCATCTGTTTACCCAAAAGTCTGAAAGTGGAAAATTATGGCGGTTAAGATTCTCATGAACACAAATGGCTGAAACGCAATTTAGAGAGGGGGGATACACCAAAGAGGTTGAGCACCCTTAGGACTGGATGGACCCAGGATTTGGAACATAGAGCCATCATTCAATACCATGGAGACAAACCAAGAGCAGCAGAGTACTGATGTCAGTGCATGGAAACAGCACTCTCATGTCTGACTCCAGGAGAAGCGGGGAGTGGGCTGGCTGCTCCAAGCATTAGTGGAGGCATGGGTTTGTGCATATGTGTGGTTATGTGTTTAGAACAGATAGACCTGAGTGCATATGAGGTGGAAGAAAGCAAGTCCATCAGGGCTGATGCTGGCAGGTGGCAGAGAGATGCAAGACTGCTGGGCAGGGGGCTCTGGTGGAAGAGCCGTCCTTTGGGGAGGGGAAGACTTCTGTCTTCTCCAAGGTGAGTGTCTTGGGGCCCAGATGTGAGAATCTGTGTGGGGGCTTAGGGAAGTCCTCCTGGTCCTCTCTGGACAGAGAACATAGTGACATCTTCCCCAGATGAAGGTACAGGAGTAGCAGTGTGTCCAGGGGAGTGGAAATGATGAGTAATTATGTTTTGGCAAGGGAGTAATATTTTAAGAAGAGTCTGTCTGAGGGTGATAAGAGCCTGTATTCTTTCCAAGTTCAGAGCTAGGAGTAGGGCTGGAGAGGCAGCACTTCCTTGGGGACATTGGGGCAAGCAAGCGTATGCCTGGCCAGGGGGCTCCTAGGCCAGAGATTAAGAAGGGATAAGAGTTACCCCATATTTGAGGGTTCAGTCAAAAAAACCAAAAATTTTCCAAAATGTGGCAAGAAGAAGGAGAATGATTCTGCTGGGCTGGCTAGTGCCTGGTGTGGCTCCACTGGCCACAGGTCCCAGGCCTCACCTCCTGGACTGGGTGAGCTGGGCAGGGCTGGACCTGGGGCTTTTAAGTCTCCCCCACAGCAACATCTGCACTTCCCACAGTGAGAAGCCTTCTCAGGGTCCATACTCTCCTAGACTGGCTGTGCCAGCCCAGATTGTCACATGGGATTGGCCTGAACCTAAACACCCAGCCCCTCCTGTGTCCCCATCCCACCTATGAGATCTGCCTTCACAGCAGTTGTCTGGCCACAGACCCGTGGCTGCCAGGGGATCACTCCTCAGGGCCACTTCCCCAGGCTTTGGCCTTTTTCTTCAGGAGCACATGAGCTCAGGAGCCCCAGTGTACTCACAAAGCAGCTTGCTACTTCCTTTAGCACCAGTCCAGAAGGGAAAGAAGCTTGGGGGTACTGGGTCAACCCTAGGGGTCTATGGCAGGGGAGGATGGGACAGGGCAGGAGCATCAATCAGCAGGATGACTTTTCCAAACTCAGCCTTAAATGTTGGAGGATAGTGTGCCTTCCTGAGGGACCTGGTAACTTCTAGCATCCCTGCCCATCACATCGTGAGTGGGATTCACAGTGACACCTCCATGGGTATGCCCCACATTCGCCGTGGATGGTCAAGGCAAGGCCTTGGGGGTCCCCCAGGTCTGTGTGCCTGAGACTGTGATGAGTGCAGAGAAAGCCAGGCCATACCCATGGGACTAGCAAAGCAGCATCTCCCACCCTATGCTCACCCGATGGGAGAGAGTGGAGGCCTGAGCATGGCCTATCAATATCAAGGACAGGGGGCTGAAGGTCATGACTCAGCTACTTGACTTGTGTCCTGTCCCAGCCAGACATGTACACACAGCACAGTGGCTCCAGAACGGCTTGGGGCTGCCTTTAATATCAAGACCAAATTACACTTCAACCACTTTTCTGATTTTTTTTTTTTTTTTTTTAGAAATGAAATAAGTGATGGTCTCACTAAACTCCAGAATATAGTGCCTACCGGAGCCACAAATATGCAGGAAGGATTTAAAAAGGTACCGAATCTAGAGCTCTGAGGACCTCTGCTTTATGGAGTTCTTAGAGTATTCCTGGGTCCTCCCACTGCCCTCCCCCAATACTCTTTCATTTCCTTGCAGGCAAATGAGCAGATTGAACAAGAAAATGCTAAAGGTAAGTTTCCTGGTGACTTCACTGTGGGCAGGTGTGGGGGCAGAGCAGGCCTGGGCCTCAGGGAGGTCTGGTGCAGACCCTGGTCAGCCCATTACTATCACTGACTCTTGGAGCAAGGTGCTGTCCTCTCTGGACCATGGCTTCCTCCTCTGTGCATTGAAAATGAAAACATCCCTAGTGATGTGTCTCAGAGTAACATGGGGCCATATGTGTACCTTCTAAGTTCTTGGTAACTGAGAGGTGCTTGAACTACACTTGGGATGCCTGAACAAGAAAATGGAAAAGCCAGGGGACCTAGAGCAGACAAGATTCCATTTCCCGAAAAAAGTGATGGACTCCCCCCCTTGCTGCCCACACTTTGTCTCCATTACATTTCTGGTCCTGGCTCTTTTCCCTTCCTTTCCTTCCCTTTGGCTGATATCATCCTGTGACTGTGTTTCCAACACTGGAAAAGGCTGTGCTCTGCCCAGACCATCTTCATCTAACATCCTGGCTAAGGCTAAGGCTCCTTTTCCTTCCAGATCTGGCCTTCTAGTCCTCCAGATGCTCGTGATGGCAGGTGCTGAGGTCTGGGCACTTATCCCTTGGAGAAGAAGGTATGGGGAGCAGTGTTGTGGCTCCAGCAGCCTGCAAAGAGAGTCATCTTCTGTGCCCCTACCAATGGGGTCACTCCCTATTTCCCCTGCAGGCAACAGTGCTACCAGTCTGATTATTGCTCTGAACACAGGACCACTGACGCAAAAGGCATTTGAGGAGACTAAATCTGAAGTGAGTCCAACCAATTGTTACCAGCATTTTGTTCCACGTATTTGGTACTTTGTACTCAAAAGTTCTTTCTCTTAGGCTGAGAAGGCTCGAGATATGGGTGCCAAAGTTTATTGCGTGGGTGTAAAAGACTATAGGAAAGACCAGGTAATTCAGAACAGGTAACCAGGTGCCCCTCCGTGAACCTAGATGGGGAAAGCGTTCACAGGCAGCTTTCCTAGGAATGTTCCTCTAACCCACCTGTAGTGTCTGGATAGCAGAAAGCCACTCCAGAAATGAATGACAAGTGTGTAAAACCTGCCACCAGAGGCGCAGGTGGAAGGGCTTTCCCTTCCCTAAGTGTGGGCTGCTGACCGATGCCAAGGCCTGGCCCTTGGAATCCAACATGGCATGAGGGAAGAGACCCTCTCCTGGGATGGGGACGTATGTATCCTCAACTCCTGGCCATGGGCTCAAGTCACTTCTTCTCTCTTGTAGCTGAATGACATTGTAGAAAGAAAGGATCAAATATATGGTGTAGACAATGGATTCAAGTCCCTGAAAGACATTGTTGACTTGGTGAGTGTGGGCTAAATGTGAGAAAAGGAATGAGGTGGCTTCTTACCTTGTCCCCTCCATTCACTATCCCTGACCTGCCACCCCTCTTTCTATTCTAGCTGGTGGTAAATTCCTGTCATGAAGTCATGGCTGGGGAGAGTTACTTTGTCTGTGTAGGAGGTAAGAGCTATAGTCAACTGTTCTAGACAGAATGTGCTGTGTGCGTGTGTGTGTGTGTGATATGAGGTGTGTGAACATTTGGTATGTGGGTAGTGTGTGGGTGTCTCAAGAGTGTTGTATGTGCATGTAACACAGTTGTACAGAAACATTTTGGGCATATGAGCGTGCATGGAGCATAGTAGTACAGCTGTGTTTCACTGGAGTGTGCATGTCAAGCATGGGTTGTGGTGTGGTGATATCCTTAATGACTGTTTCCCCATTACTATGGAGGTATAATTGACACACACCTATGTATAAGTTTAAGGTATTCCATGTAAAGACTTGACATGCATATATCGTGAAATGATTACCACAATAAGAGCAGTGTCATTACTTTTTAAATCTCACAGTCAAAAGTTTATACATAATAAGAAAAAAGATATTTAAAAACCTTCAACAGAGCACTGCAAAATGAAATCTGAGAATATATAAAAAGCACAGCACATCAAGAATAATTAGGGACCACTCCTACAACACAAGTCCGATTCAGCATTTAAAATATCAGTGTAACTTATCACATCAGCAACGTGCAGAAGAGAAACATTATCTCAATGGATGACTAAAGAATTGGACACAGTTCAATGGCCAGTGTCATACTGGGAACATAGCCAGACAGAAGGCATCCATACAGATACAGCTAACATCTCATCCAGTGGTTATGGGGAACTCCTCTCCCTCACATCTGGAACTTCACAAGGGTGCCCTCTCCCCATCCAGGGGTCCCTGTGTCAGTCTGGTGAGGACTCCTATGCAGTGACTACTGGGACAGAAGCCCCCTCTCTGTAATGGGCTCTGTGTGTGCCCACTGGGGATCAGTACAGCGGAAGTGGATGGATAAGCACATTTCTTCCACTGCTAACAGCACTGAGCTGGATCCAGCCAGATGCAGACCCAGAGGCTGGCTCTGGCCTCTGCACTCCTAACTGTAGGGGCATAGTGCCACAGACCACGGGGTCAGACAGACCTGTGTTCACATCTGGCTGTGCTGCCCATGAACGTGCCACCCGGAACAAACCACTGAACATCTGTGAGCTCCCCTCTTGTCTCCAAGAAGTAGCAATAACAACACCCATGAGCAGATGTGA
>NW_019154096.1:38858177-38871783 GCF_002288905.1 Enhydra lutris kenyoni | reverse complement strand
ACCACGCGGACAACCACAACAACCACAACGACCACGCGGACAACCACGACTCTCACTACAACCACACCTACGACTACGATGACCACACAGGCAACCACAACACCCACAACGACCAAGCGGAAACCTACAACACCCATGACAACCACGCAGACGATCACAGTGTCCACCACTGTCACATGGGAGATGACTAGGAAAGCAATAGTCACACCAGAGTCAACAGGGCCCATGGTGGTCACAGAAAAGCCAATCCTTGACAAATCTCTCCTCTACCCAATGCTCGTCCCCACCCTGCTCATCATCCCTGTGGTTATCTGCTGCATCTGCTGCTGCAAGAACGTGAGTGAGCTCTGGCTGCACAGCCTGGGACATGGCCTGCCCAAATCACAAGGGACCCAAGCCCATTCCACCCTTAGATTCTGCCTGTGGCAGCTGCCCATCAGCAACCAGGTCCTCACAGGAACAACCAGAGGCACCGCCTGTCTTCTACTCCTAGGCAGAGACAGACTGTGTCTGAGGAACCACTGGCCTCATGCATGTCTCTGGAGGTGGCCTGTGAGCTGTTCTGGCCACTGGGGAGAAGCCACTCCAGGACCCAGATGCCAGGGAGGCCTCACAGCAGCCAGGCTTCTGGAGACTCAGACTGAGCACCAGACAAGGCCTCTGGTGCTGAGGGAAGAGCGTGGCCCCTACAGGAGGCACTGAGAGCCCCAAGGGAGAATCCTCCTGGCTAGGAGGGTTCCTGACTTCTAGGACAGCTGAGCCTTGGACACCAACAAGGCTTTCTGCCCTCATACAGTGGGTCTGGCCTTCCTTTCTCCTTGCTGGCCAGGGCATGCTGGGCCCCTTGCTGGCCACAGAGGGACAGGAATGGACCTACCACCAGCCTTGCCCTTAGGAACTCACAGTCTGGTGTCTGGTCAGGATAGGTATCTGGGGGTGGAGGGTAAATTGTCACCTTCATGGGTGTGGCAAGCAGAGTCCTAGCAAAGGACAGACACTGGCCCTGGGAGAGGCAGGAGAGCAGACACACTGGCTGCTGGGTTTGCAAGGGCCCCGGCCAGAGCTGGTGAAGGAGGAGGGGACAGTAGACGTGGGAAAGGACAGAACAAACCTGCAGGACACAAGCAGGTCCCATTGTGCTGGAGGGGGAGCTGTGAAGATGGGCACTGCCATCCCATAGTGGTGATCAGAGAGGGCTGCTAGGAATTGATAGGTAGGGAAGGGGAGGAAGGGAAGTGGGGGAAGTTCTCCCATCTTCATGTGATGGAAGGGCTGCTGACAAAAACTACCAGCTGGGGTGCCTCTGCCAAGGTCTGGAAAGCATACTCCTATTGTCTCCCCTTGTACCCTCCAGGGAGCTCCGATACCCCTTGAATAACCCAGGAGCCTGAGGCTCAGGGTGGTGCAGCTGGTTAGCCAGAGATCATGGGCAGTGGGCTCATAGATTGTCACCCTAAAGTCCATGTTCCATTTTCCGGCTGCTGAATAAGGTCCCCTCCTGTCTGCATGGTGGACCCAGCTCCCTCCATGCCACTCCAGCCTCTGTCCATATCTCTTTAACATTCTAGACTGACAAGGAGCCACCACCAATGGAGATAATAGAAAGGGTAAGTCATGATTTTGGTCCTGATGCGGTCTGCATCCTCGATGCCCACACTGAACTTCACACACAAGGGCTCCTGCTGCCTGTGGGATATTTGCACCCCCTGCCACAGCACCTCCCAGCTCCCTGGGCAAAGAAAGTTGGCAGAAAGAAGAGAGTAACTGAGGGACAGGGGAGGGCCTCAGAAGGGCTTGGGACTCATAACACCCTTCCCATGTATGCAGCTCTGCTGCTCCAGGGCCTTTGCCCCCAAATTAGCAACTTGAGGGAGCCCGTTTCAGCAAGCACCGGGATCCCTATTAAAATAGAGGGACTTTGGGTCAATTTCCAAAGGACTGTTTGAGAGAGTTGGGTGAACTTTGAGAGTAGGAACCTTAGATTTCAAACATTGGTCCTCTGCCCAAACTCTGATGTATGTTGTGCTGCATATCGTTGATCTCCATCCCTGTCCCCTTGCAGGGCCAGGAGCTTGGCTAGGGTGGGACTCTAGGGACATGAAGGGTTATGGAGGTTGGAAGGTGTCTTACCTGGCATTGAGCTGGGAGGCAGACCCAGTCCAGGTGAGCACAGAGAGCCAGGGTCAGGGGAGCAGGCTGGGATATCCCAGGGTGGGGGCCCAAACCATGTCCCAGAAGAAGGAGTTTTATGGGGACACAGTGTCCTGAAGAAGATGGTACCAGAGCCTGATGGCTGGTAGGAAGCAGGCCTCACTGCCTGTGTCTGTACTGGGACTGGGTGCAGTGCCACGTGCTGAGAAAGGATCTGCCAGGGTTGGGTGAGTGCGGCCCTGTCCCCTGCCAATGCTCCCACCTGGATAGCCCTCCAGTACACTGCACAACCCCAAGACTGGGTTTCTCCCCCAAGGGTAGCCCCAGGAGACCTGGGGTAGAGTTTGGTGGTCTTCTGGGAAAGTGCCATATTTGCAAGTGCATTGAGTTTGCTTGTTTTTCCCCTGGGGAGACTGTCACAGAGCACGGTGCTCCTTAAGCTCCTCTAAACCTCCTAGCAGTGCCCTTTTCCTGAGCGGGCCACTGAGGGGCCACATGTCATGTGCCTCTGTTCAGGAGCTGCCGACAAAGAAGCAAGCTGTGCTTTCTCTTCATAGGAGTCAGACACGTGTATACAGAGATGCACTCCAGTGATCATCCCTTGTTGTCCCTACCAGGAAGACATGAGTCGCATAGAGGTAAGAAGCGCATTAGGGAGGGTGCTGTGACTGCCAGGTAGGCTGAGGTAGAAAAGGGAGCAGTCCATTCATGGCCCACGGGAACCGTGGCTTCGGGGAGATGAAGTTTATGGAAATGGACACTGATCCCTTGGCACTAGAGAAAAAGCAGACTGCATCCTGATCCCCAAGCCCAGGAGAGAACAGAAGGGATGGTCCCTGCCTCCACTACCTTGAGGGGCCCAGCACTAGTGTCTCCCCCTTGGCATGGGCCCAGGTTTGCAGAAGCTGGTAGCTGGCTATAGCCTGCCAGTCCCCGGCTTGCTCAGAGCTGCTCAGCATCTCCAGCAATGGCTTGGGGTTCACCAGCCAGCAGGGGGATGATGAAACACAAGCGCACACATAAGCAGGCTCCCATGGGTCAGAAGCAAAATTTTTTACAGGAGAATTCTGAGCAAGGTTTGTTCACTATTAAAGTATCCAGAAATACCAGTGGCTCCTGTGAGCCTTGCATGCGTCTGCTCAGCAGGGTGAGGGACTGAGCTAACTCCATTGTCCTGGGGACCCAGTGACATGGAGGGACCAGGGCCTCGTGAAGGAGAAGGAACATCTCCTACAGGAAATGTTCTCACCCCAGGACATGCTAGGCCCCCACCCAGTAGGGAGCCCCCAACTCTGCAGGGGGGTGTGAAAACCAGGATGGGGAGGCCCCAGGCAGCCCAGCATGAGAAAGACATGTTTCAGATTCCAGAGACCCCAAACATAAAAGGCTACCAGGTCCCTGCCCCAGGTAGACGCTTCAGGGCTCCCTCAGTGTGTTCCTGGGGATAGAGCCCTCTGGGACCATCTCAAGCCAGAGTGGACTGTACCCTCTGGAGGTGACCGCCATGCCTACAGCTTCCTCATGGCCACATCTGCTTCTCAGGACAAACTGGATACCCTGTGTGACTTTGTTCAAAGCTGCAACCAGCTGCCATTGATGTGGTGTCGGTGTCAGCCTGGTGACCAGGTAAGCAGGGGCACAGGAATGCTCCCCATGGGCCAGCAGGCCTTTGCTGTTTGCCTTTGACCCTTGCACTACGGGACTGTGGGTAAGAGATTGTGTCTAGGCACCTGCCAAGAGGATGTCAAGACGTGGAGAGGTGTTCATGAGGCTCACAGGCCAATATGGGTCTGGCACCTGCATTTTCATGCACATCCTCTCCAGAATAACAGGAAAGTTCTTATGACCCAGCGCCTCCGAACCTAAGTCAAAGAAGCTGTAAAGGGAGGCCAGCCACAGAGTTCTCCTGGCCCGACCATCATCCCTCCCCACTGAGCTCCCCCCTGGAGGTCTGCTGGCTGCCCCCATCCACTGAGACTCGCCTGCATGGCTCACTCTTATGCCAGGACTGGTGGAGGGTGTGGTGACACCTCCATATTTTGGCCAACACTGACTGCTTTTACCAGGTAGTAGAGTCCCTCCTTCTGTCATTGCCTTTGGCAGTAGGGTGAAGCCAGCTTGTTAAAGGTATCCTCCATGGAACTGAATAGTAGTGATGTCTCATTGTTATAGAGTTCTTCCTGTGGGCCTGCTGCCAGTCTAAGAAGTTTCCATATTTTCAGTATTTAATCCTGCCAGTATCTTTCCATGCAGTTACAAGTAATATGCCCATTTTACCAAGGAGGGAAATAAGGCACAGAGATGTCTAGTGACCTGCCCCAGATCACAAACCCTGGGCATGGCAGAGTTGGTCTTGAACCTCAGGGTCTGGTCAACACTTGAACCCCTTGTCATGTCAGCACTGAGGTCAGTGATCTCATGATAGCTACCCCACAATATTCTCAGGGCTCAGACCTAGACCCCATGAAGAGAACATTCCTGGTTCATCTGGGAGCCACATGCTTAGGTTTTCCCATGTTCAGATCCTTTGCTCAGACTGGGCCAGAAGTCTGGAGAACATTTTGATCACCCGTTTCTGTAGCTAGGGCTGCTTTGGTCACATTCAGACACTTCACTGTCTGTGGCTGGGCTTGTAGTCATTCAGAATCTTTGAGCCAGTATCATTTTCTTCTCATACCAAGAGACCCATGGGTTCTGCTACCTCCTTAGTCTTTAACCCATGGGAGCATGCCCCTACTTTCCCTGGCTTTAGGGGCCTGCATCCTGGGCTGATTTGAAGGCTCATCCCTTCATCGCACACTCCCTGAGGAAGCCTGGGAAACACTGGAGCTTCTAGGCCTCCTCCTTGCTTCAAGGCACCCAGTCCAGCAAGGAGCATCAAGTCCAATGCAAAGCAAAGGGTGTTCAGAATCCAAAAACCTGGGGTGTCTGGGGGAGGCAGGGCTGACTTCCATCACCTGAACATAGTCTTGAAATAGCAGCGTGTCCTTGAAGCCAGCACCCAGGGAGAAGAAGGGTATCAACAAAGGCCTACCATGCATGTCCTTAAAGTTCTTGAGTTCAAACTCCCTTAGGCCAAGGACACTACAACCTTCTGGCTCTCATTCCAATGGCTCCTCAGTGACCTTCTCTCTCTTCTCTTCCCTGTAGGAGAGGTATATCGGCTACACCCTAGTGAAGCCACTCTGCAGGCAATTGCAGTGCAACCCAAAGATCAGCCTTCTACCCAGCTAGGAGTGCTTTCCTCTCAATAGCTGGTGCTCATGGTGCCAACACCCCCTACCCATTTGCTCCCAGCCACCCACCAAGATGCTGCCACTGGTCTCTCCCTCTGCCCAGGCTCTCTGAAGAACTATTTGTCACTCCCACCCCCACAGTCCAGCCTCTAAAACCCCCAAAACCCAAGACTATTAAAAGCCTTTTGTGTACTCAATTGGACATATATATTGAGGCTTGGTTTATGGTCAAAAGGAGTTGAAATTATTGCTGATCAACAAGAATTTGTTACCTGGTGAACATTGTTTCACTGCATGAGACGTACAGTCTGTACTGATCTTGTCTGGACAAAGCACTCTGGTGTCCTGTGGATGTGGACATAGATGAGTCTCACTCCCCACAGCCTGCTCTTCATCTGTCACATGTGGTTTTAGCCAAATTCTGTTCTTTGAAGAAAGTCTATAATGTCCTTGAAGTACACCCTGTGTCTACCAGTCATTGGCTCTTATTTAGTATTTTTGGCAAGTCACTTAATCTCCCTGTGCTTCAATTAACTCTTTGAAAAGATGGGGATAATTGTATCTCCTCTACACAATCGCCTTGAGGGTAGTGATATGGGCTGCCATGAGCCCAGCACAGGGCCAGGTGCCTGGTAAATACTCAGGTATCCAGTAACTAACGTCTTCCTTTTGTGCTCCAGGAATGGACAGGAAGATGAGCCAAGAGATATCAAGATGTATCTGGTGAGGTCAGGGCAGTCAGAATGGAGGCCATGTCTGAGCCTTTCTGCTCAGAAAGTCCTCCATGGAACTGAATAGTAGTGATGTCTCATTTGGACATGAGGGCATGGGGATAGTACACCCTCAGATCCACCCTCCTACATAACTGCCATGACACCATTGGGAAAGGCCTTGGCATCTACTGCCTTCTCCAGAAATGTTAGTTCCCTTTCCATACCCTTAGTATTTCTCATGATACAAAGGAAAATTATGGTACCCACTTTCCTGAGCTTTAAAATCTGCTTCCCTCCTGACAGAGGCAGACCTCCCAATTTTTCAAATCCTTTCTCATTAAGCCTTTGTTGACCTGATCAACGTTTTTCTTCCACACTCACATGTTTGAAGACTATCTATAGAAAAGACTCCATTTTGAAAATCCCAGAACATGGGAGTGAGGTTAAAATATCTCCCTGGACCCCAGTGTCTGAGAAAGGTAGGAGAAATGACTAAACTCTGACTTCATCACCCCTCTCCCAGGCTGTCATTGCACTGCAGGAGAACCCCCAAACCCCCACCAGGCCTGTGGTTTCTTCAGCAGGAAAAAGAGAGCCTAAGGTGGACATCTAGCTTTTCCCAGCTTTAGGGGACATTCCCAAGAGGCCCATTCTAGTCTCTCCTTACCAGAATCAAAGGTGAAAGCTGCAGGGATTGAGCGTGATATTGGACTGGGATGGAAAAGATAGGCAGATCTTATAGCAACCAATGTTCAGATATTGGCAGACTGTTCCTCTTCTCAGTGGTCCCTGAAGAGAGACCTCAGCCAATGGTTCTGCCCACCACAGACTCAAGCCAATGGTCCCATCTAGCCAAGGAACTTTGGGGCAGTTCCTCCTGATTCAGGTCTCCAGCCAACAAGACATGCAGGCCTTGGAGCCTGTTGTAGTCCCTCACCCAGGCAGGGAAGCAAATTTCTTTCCCCATCCACTGAAGAGTATAGCCCCCAGTTCTAGCTCAGGAAGCCTAACTAGAACACCTGAAAGCTGCATAGCCCAACCTATTGCACTGGTGACCATGGCATCCAAGCAAAGAACGCATCCACCAACTCTTCCCAACTGCAGAACCAATGTGGTGGCTCTCTATGGGCAGGGAACTTTGTGGACAGCTCTGCCTGATGTTTGCCCCTAACCAGTGAACCATGTTGGCCTTGGAATCTGTTCTGCAATCCTGTATAGTTGAGGAAAATGGTTCATGGCTCTACATACTACTGAGTAGAGCACGAGGAAGCCTGACCAGAGAACTGGGGCAACTACAGAGCCCATTCTACAAGCGTACTCAGGCTGGAATCAAGAAAGCGGTGCTATCCAGCTGTTACCAGCCCATGTCACCCCACTGACCTCCGAGCTTGGATAGTGGTCTCCCCCAAATAGAAATCCCAATAGCAGGCCCCACTTATTCAAGTACACTGTCTACTGACCCTTCCAGAACCCCAAGCTGAACTGACTCGTGAAGAACTGTCTTGGCCAAAGCAAACTTGTAAAGTCAGAACAAGGAGACTGCTCAGTCAAATGTACACATACCAACATAAAACACTGGGAATCACAATTAGATACAAATGACACAATGAAAAGAAGGTAATCAAGTTCCAATAACTGAACCTGAAGAAATGGAGATATATGAACTTTCTGACAGAGAAGTCAGAATAATCCTCTTAAGGAATTTTAGTGAACTGCATGAGCACACAGACACAAAACTAAACAAAATTAGTAAAACAATGCCAGAACCAAAGGAGGTCAACAAGGAAATAAAGAGGCCTAACTGAAGTGGAGTCAGGAGGCCAGCAGGGGGAGCTCTCAGACCCCTCTCTGGGGGCATCGGTTGCAGACTCCACAGGAAGAGACGCATCTTGCAAGGTCACTGTACTTTAGCTTATACACCACAGGAGGAAGAAAGGTTTCCTCCTGCTCCAGCAACAGCCCTGCCAATGAGAAAGTGTCTCAACTCAGCCAATGCAGATTCACTATACTTCAGACTCTCAGTTTTCTCTAGTGACTTTTTTTCATAATAGCCTTCCCAACTTCCCTACTCCTCTGTAAAAGAACACTCCTCTCCTTTGTTCTCAGGACTTGTGTATGGTTTTGCAGTAGCTTGCCTGTTCCAAATTGCAATTCTCTGCTATTCCTGAATAAACCTATCTTTGCTGGTAAAATAACTGACAGTTTTATTTCTAAAGTTAACAGTATTTGGCAGTCAGAAGTGGGATCCAGAGAAGACCCCTAACAATTCCAAGGCTGGTGAGTAAAAAGATGCCAATACCCCCAGAGCTAATTGGACTCACTACTTTCTTGCCAACCCTGGAGTTTGAGGGTAAGTTTTCTCCTGGATTTGAGCTCTACTCTCTGTGTTTGAGTTCTCCTGGCTTTATTCAGAATCTGTTTTAAGGCCTTGTCCTTTCTAGGAATCCTGTTTAGCTTTTGGCCTGACTATTTTTTGGAACTGGACTGTTCTAATTGAACTGTGCTGGCCTTTGGTCTGATTCTTTCTTGAACCAGGGTATTCCTATTGAAACTGTGCCACTTCGAAATTTTTCTTTATGCTCCAGGAAAAAAAACCTCCAAGAAATGGGATCCCAGTCATCAAAATGCTTTGAGGCTCCCCCCCACCACCACTGGGACGCTAGCTGATTTTATATTTAAAAACCATGGTCCCTCCTCATGCACACTTATAACTAAATGGGCTAACCTAACCTAAAGTAATTTAGAACTTCAATCGCTATTATGGGGAACTTTCAATCTCCCCATATTTAGTTTTCTCTAAATTAACTTAGAAAGCCATGGCTCCAGAAAACAAAAACAAATAAACAAACAACCAAATGGGATGCCTATTTTAACTGGTATCTTGAAACTTCCAAACATTTTCAGGATTCTAAGGTTGCTCTTTGCAAAAGACTATTTCTTAAATTAACTGAGGTAAACAATCGAAATAAGTCAAAATGGCTTCTGAGAACTTTTTTTCCCTCTCCTGTCTTCTTTGTCGGCAGACACTTGGCAACCATTTTGTGCTCAGGCCCTAACCCTAGGCTCTCTGTCAAACTTACTTTTCCTCCAAACCTGTCCTTACTCTCTCCTCTCCTGAATCTGTTAAAACCTGCTTCTTTAAAGTTATATGTTCTGAGAATCTAAATAAACCCCAGATATTTTATGTTCCTTGGACTAAGGTTGAATTGCAAGACATAGTTAAAGAGTTTCCCTAAAGCAACTGAGGGCCCCCATAGGTTTGCTGAAGTACTTCAAACTTACCAACAGGTTTCTCGGGTTTATATCAATTACTCCACATGCTTGTTGGTAAGTGCAAGGTTAAACACTGGATGAAACTAGCCCAGTGGGAACATCCTGAAAAAGATTTAGAGAACCCTTTTTGTCACTGAAAAAGATTTAGAGAACCCTTTTTGTCAAGATGCTAGAACACTTGCTAGAAATCTCCACTGAGCAATTGTAGTAGCTTTTCCTAAGCCTGTTGATTGAAACAAAATTCAGTCTTACTCTCAAAAGCCTAGTAAACCTGTCCATGACTGTTACAGTTGACTCCAAATTGCTTTTTAAAGAAAATTCTGGTTTTCCTTTAGATACAGAAGCCCTCGAAATAGCATTTAACTCTGTGTTTGTTAATGGACTGAGGTAGAATCTTTCTTCTTTAGATAAAAGGACCAAGAAGGAATGGGAAACTATGTTCACTCCAGATTTACTTAATTTGGCAAACCGATTCACTTGCATACTAGATTACTCACCTAAAAAAAAAACCACTACAATTCTAAATTGTTAGCTCCAGCAAATGAAGACTCCTCTACAGAACTTACAATCTCCTAGTCTCTGCTATTATTGAAAAGCACCAGGACATTAAAAGTATAGATTGCTCTAGGCAGTATAGACATTTTAACAATGTTTATTCTTCTGATCCAAGAGCATGGAATGGTCGTCCATCTTTTTGTGTCTTCTTCAATTTCTTTCATGAGTGTTCTATAGTTCCTCGAGTACAGAACCTTTACCTCTTTGGTTAGGTTATTCCCAGGTATCTTATGGCTCTTAGTGCTATAGTAAATGGAATCAATTCTCTAATTTCCCTTTCTGTGTTTTCATTGTTAGTGTATAAGAAAGCAACAGATTTCTATACATTGACTTTGTATCCTGCCACATTACTGAACTGCTGTATGAGTTCTAGTAGTTTGGGGATGGAGTCTTTTAGGTTTTCCATATAAAGTATCATGTCATCTGTGAAGAGAGAGTTTGACTTCTTCATTGCCAGTTTGGATACCTTTTATTTGTCTTTGTTGTCTGATTGCTGTTGCTGAGACTTCTAATACTATGTTGAACAAGAGAGGTGAGAGTGGGCATCCTTGCTGTGTTCCTGATCTCAACGGGAAGGCTGTGAGCTATGGAGGGCACGTATTGCATGGAGCACTGGGTGAGGTGCATAAACAATGAATTCTGTTACATTGAAAAGAAATTAAAAAAAAAATAACATAAAATAAAGAAAGAAAGAAGGAAAGAAAGAAAGAAAGAAAGAAAGAGAAAGAAAGAAAGAAAGAAAAGCATCAGGACATTGTGGGGATGGGGAAGGCAATTACAAACTTAAAGACTCCGGGCAGCTTCAGACCTCTGGTCGTTATTTCCAGTCTCTTCTTATTTCCTAATGATGGGGCTCCAAGGAGCTACAGGGATCCTTCACAATCCTCCCTTTTAATCAGTTCAAAGAAAACCACCCTCCAGGTAGTTTCTTTCTTCTTTAGAACTTCAATCGCTATTGACAGAGAATTTGTCTCTGTCCTTACTGACACTGAAGCTACACTCTCAGAACTCAACCCCACTCCTATAAAGCAGCCCCAGTCTCAGAGTACTAAAACAGTTCAAATAGTAGGGGTTTGTAATAAACCTCAACAGGTTCTTGTCTCTGAACCTATTCTCCTTTGTTTAAGCCCTTTGAGAGATACACACCATTTTCTCCTCAGTTCCTTTGCCCTATTCACATATTGGGCTGAATATTATCATGCCAGAATTTCTTTCTTTCAAACGGGGGGAAATAGTTATGAAATTTGACAGTAGTAATCAAAATAGCCAGCCAGAGAATTAAGTAACACTTCAGCACCTTTTGTTTGCTGTATCTGGCCCTGCAACTGGGAACAATGATCATTTGTTCCTATTTGATCAGCTACAATCGTCTTTATGGGAAAAAAAACCTTCAACCGATACTGGCAGAATCCACAGTACAACTCCCATCAAGATTCTAATGGATCCCTCAAAACCTCTTCCCAGAATTAATCAATCCCCTATAAATAAAGAAGACTTTCAAGGCATTAAGCCCATAACAGAAGATTACAAGAATTAAGGTCTCGCTATCCCCTGTACTAATCTCTATAATGCCGCTATCTTCCCTGTGAGAAAAGCCAATGACTGAGGAAGGAAGTTTGTCCAGGATCTTCAAGTAATAAATAACACTGTTTTCCTTTGGCACTTTATTGATTCTAACCCCTAACTCCCTAACATCCATTCCAGCAAATTTTTCACTGTAATTAACTATGCAATGTATTTTTAGTATTTCAGTTGAGAACCATAGCCAATATCATTTTGCTTTTACTTGGGAAGAATAGAAATACTCCTGGACAATAATGGTCTGGGTTTCACAGAGTCCTTCTTACTTTTTGTAAGCCTTCAAAATTGATTTGGATGATAGAAAAATTTCTGCTTTGTTAAAATACTTCAACAGTTTGCTCTGCTTCCCTTCTCACACCTTTTCACAGGAAAATAGCATCCACCTGTGAAAACCTTTGGCCTTAAAAGAACATCCAGTAGCCAAAGAAAAATTACAGTTTACTCAAGCTCATGTTTGATTCCTCAGGCATTTGACCTTGGAGCAAGGACTCTATATGGATCCAGGCAAAATTCTTAATGACTGCTTATTGTTGACAGATTACCTTTTGACTTCTCATGACAATTTGCAATAGTCTTCCCTACCAACAGCAGATTTTTCATGATTTATTGATGGTTGAAACGATGAAAATGATAAGAATCATGATTGGTATGCTATTGCAACTTCTTCTTGAAGTCTTTCAGTCAGTCCCTTTGGCTGTTTTGGCCCAGTGGCTAAGTTACATGCCCTTACTTGAGCTGGTACCTTAGCCAAGAGTAAAAAGCACATTTATACCAATAGTTGGTATACCAATAGTCATTACTTTAGAATATTATTGAAACAATGAAGTGTCCTTATTTCCAATGAGAATAAAATTTAAAATGGCTCCTCCACCCCAAATTTATTAGATACCATATATTTACCTGCTGCTCTGGTTATCATTAAGGTTCCTGGACATTCCAGCCTCAATCCCTAGAGGCAGAAGTAAACCACCTCACTGATATTTCCACCAAAAACTCTGCTCTCAAGGAAACCAGTAGTTTGGCTAAACCACTGTCACAAACCAAAGGGATACTCCCCCAAATAATCACTTGGAAAAACTAACAGGAGATACCCAACAACTGGCCCCAGAAAGGGAAAAGCAATATTGTAAATCTAATAATGAATCTTGGAACACTGAAAAAATAAAATTTAAATTAAAAAAAATACTATTGGCTTAATAAAAAGAAAACTCTAGTTTGTATCAAATAATAATCCAGCCCTACCAGAAATTCTAAAATTCTCACTACTTACCATTGTATATACATTAATCTACTGACAAAATGATAGTGTTCATGAGCCAATAATATTTGTGGGGAGATAATAAGGCCCAAAAAGCACCTACTGCTCTTATCCCACCTGTTCAAAGTATAATCCAGGTAAACCTATTTGCACAAATGGATTTCATACAGCTTTCCCATCTCATAAATATAAATATATAAATATAAAGATGTTGTTGAGATGATTTGGTTTTTTTTTTTTCCACTGGACTGAAGCTTTCCCTTATAAATAGGTCAGTGTTTCTTTGTGGCTAAAATTCTGCTAGAAAAGGGTGTCCCTACCCGGGAAACCCTCTGGCTTCATAATGATCAGAGAACCCATTTTATTGGGTGCTTTGACAAGTGTATGTTGTCTGGACAGTTTCACCACAATTTTATTGTGCATGTCTTCCTTAATTTTAAGGATTAGTCAGATACATTGGCATCACTATTAAGACTCAATTAGCAAAATGTGTAGAGGCCCTCAAATACCTTGCCGAAAGTACTGCCATTAGTCCTTCTAAATGTCAGATCTATCCCTTTCGATAGTCCATGTGTATAGCTCTGAGTAGTCATAGGATGTCAAATGCACTTGGTCCGTTTGATCCAAAGCTGACGATATCAGCCACAGCAACTTCTTTCAAGATATGTCTCCAAAGGCAAAGGAAACAAAAGTGAAAATGGACTTTTGGGATTTCATCAAGATCAAAAGCTTCTTCACAGCAAAGGAAACAGAAAACAAAACAAAGAAGCAACCCACGGAATGGGAGAAGATATTTGCAAATGACAGTACAGACAAAAGGTTGATATCCAGGATCTATA